>NW_006203407.1:65846-67003 GCF_000334495.1 Tupaia belangeri chinensis | reverse complement strand
ACACACACACACACACACACACACAATTGCCAGCTCTGTTTGCTGAAAATGCCTTGAATCAATGTCAGCCCAATACTGAACACCAGACCTGGCATGTAAATATTGATTTCTACTTACTGTTTTCACCAACAAGACAAGACAAAAAATAAATTAATTAAATAAATAATGAAAAACAAGGCTTCTTACAGAATGATTGACTACAGATCTGGGAAAATATAGGTGAACTTGAAACATTCTGTGTTATAAAGAAAGTCTTCACAGAGCAAAGAGATGGGTGAAGAAGACCTAAGAGCAGGAAAAAGGCCTCCTGCCAGGCAAATCTAGAAATGAGGAGACTAAATACACAATGCATTATATACCATAACACATTAAAAATAATAAGAGAACCCAAGAATACATACTGATAACAGAAGAAACAAAGGGGATAGGGAGGCAGGGAAAAAGTCAAGATCTTTACAGTTGAATGCCAACTAGCAAATGCGGAAAAGTGGACAGAATCGAAGTCACCATTTTGTCATGACTGATACTGACTCGGGTAATAATCATGAGTGAGTGCTAAAACTACTGAGCAAACATTGGTTGAGAACCAGCTGCTCATTCATTTCATAGTTATCTGTCAGACATTACCTAAAATTAACTGGTTAGGCTTATCACCAGGCCCAACGTTACTTCTGTAATAAAATTTCTAGCAAAAATATTCAACATTAATCTCAACATGAGTTTCAGTAGTCAAACGGGTCCAGTGGCAGTATGGAAAACTACACAGCTAGCATGAGTGCAGATCCTGAGTTGCTGTGAAACACACTGGGTGCTCGGGTATCCAGGATCCCACTTGCTCTCTGCAGAAATGTGTATATGTGGATTCGCGTGCACGCTCTCACTCATGAAAGAAACAAAATAAATAAACCGAAAAGAAAAATCAAACAAACACAAATGGAGAGTCTGCAAAAGTAATTGGCTAGTATTCTTTCAAAATACCAACTGTGGCTGGCCTGCTAAGCATAGCCAGATCACCCATGGCCAACAAGGATTCAATCCTGGCCCTAAAGCTCAGCACACACTCCATGCGCTCGTGCCCAGGATCCTGACAGGATGGAGAACTGGGAAAAGAACTGTGGTGTGGCCAGGTCCTCCGGGGTGGTGATCTCTCTCTCTCC
>NW_006203407.1:64357-65611 GCF_000334495.1 Tupaia belangeri chinensis | reverse complement strand
AGCATTAATGGGGCAAAGAAATAAGGTATTATCTATTGAAGATACTTTTATAGTTTTATCCAACTAGACTAGGGAGAAATGTACACATGCTGAAATATTCAGTTTGTAAGCTAAATAATGTGATTGAATGTAAAAGAGAAAATGAAATTTAAAGTTAAAAAAACTGGCAAATGTGAACTACATTTGGATAACGATATTATCTCAACATTAAATGTCTTGAAGTTAGTAATTTTATTGTAGCTATTTAGCAGACTGAAAGCTAACTCTAGACATGGATCCTGAACTTCGGCTGTGAAGTATTGCTTTCAGACACCTAAATTGAAGATTTTCTGCTGAAACTTCTTCCTCACTCATTTCTAATGGGCAGTTACCTGTCTCTTTCTCTCCATTTCTCTGTCTCTCTGTGTCTACCTGAGTCTTTTAATTTTTACTGTTTTTTAAAGGTAAAGTGTTAATAGGTGCCTCTCCCCATTCTGTTTAGGAAAGGCACAAACCTAGGCCCATCTTCACATGGATCCTGAACTTCAGCTGTGAAATACTACTTTTTCAATTTTTGCTTTTTAAAATGAAAATCTATAGTTTTTTATTATCCTTTTTTCTCTTTTCCTTTTACATTTTCTTCTTTCCTTTTCTCTAATTCTTTTCTTATTCTTTATCTTTACTCATTGGCTTCTCAGCTCCTACACAGTAAATGTCTAGACAGGTCCAAGTGAACAGGATCTAAACATCTGAATACAATTAGGGTCAGAATATTCCTCTATTCCCATTGATTCTGATGCACAAAGAGTGAACATGGAAAGGAGAGATTGCAGATCACCTGCTCCTGCACACTCTGAACACTCATATTGAACTTCAAGAATTTGAATAAATGCACCATCCATCAGATGACTAGAAATCACTGCAAGGTCACAAGAAATATGGAAAAACAAGAAAATATGTATCTCTTCTCCAAGGAAAAATAATAACTCCTCTTCATCCTCAGACAGTATGATGAAATGCATGAAAATGTCAGAGAAAGAATTTAGAATTTCCATGGTGACAAAGCTCACAGAAGTGGAAGAGAAGAGAGACAATGAACTGCTGAAGATGCAGGAAAAAGGAGCTGACAAGCTCCAGGAGTGAGGAAATTCTTACAAGATCTAAAAGAGGAAATTCACACTATATAAAGGCATCAAATGGACCTGTTAGAGATGAAGACTATAATACAGGAAATCAAAATCTCCCTTGAAAGTATTAAAAGCAGACTAGATCATA
>NW_006203407.1:61818-63418 GCF_000334495.1 Tupaia belangeri chinensis | reverse complement strand
GGCTTTAAGTTTTAAGCATATTTCCTTAGCATTTCATTGATTTATTAAAGCTAAATCTGCTTTTCTTGAAATTAAAAGAAAAAGACAAAACTATTTAAACAACATTTAAAGTCTAAAGTATGTTGAAAAGTAGTTGATTAATTTTTTGCTCTTGTAATAATTTACAAAACACAGTGGTTTTGGTCTTTTTGCAATTTTTATATTGTATTCATTTTAATACAAAGAGTTGGATTTTCCTCTCTTATGATGTTCCTCTAGTATAACTGATCAGCAATGTTCTATTGCAGATATTTTTATAAGTACCTGTTAATCAGCATAGTAAACTCAGGGTTAAGTCTTATACACACATCCCATATTCATAAATGGAGAATTTTAGGATGTGAATAGATAAGATGTTATGTAAGCAATTGTCCCCCTACTTGAAAACTTGTTTCCAAATAAGTTTTGTTTAAAATTTCCCTTTCAGTGTAGCAGAACATTACCTAATAAAATATCAGTAGCTATGACAACTTATTTTTCTTTTCTAGGGAAATCACAAAACAGGTGAACAACCAAATCCAGGGTAGTTTTTTGTTCTATTTGATACATACATCCAGAACTCTGTATAGTAAATAAAATCACATGCAATTTGAGTATCTTTAAATGATATTTTGAGCAAATAAACCTTTACTTCATAATTAATGGTGTGTAAAAAAAAAAGTTAATTCTAAAATACAAAGAGCCACTTTGAAAATGAACAAAGTTGAGGACTCACTCTATTTAAAGTCAAGATTTATCACAAAGTTGCATTACGTGGTATAATAATGGCATAAGTCTAGATAAACACACGAGTGAAATGGAATAGAGAATCCAGAAATAATGCACACATGGCTATGTGTTCATGTGTGATAAAGATGACACCGCATATCATGAGGAAGAGACAAACTTTTCAATAAATGGTACAGGGTCAACTTGATATCACATGGAAAATAAAAAATGAAGCCTCATTTCTATCTCACACAATGTACAAAAATAAATTCTAGGTAACTTGTAGATCTGGATGTAAAAGAAAAATAAAAATTTCTAAATAATAAAAAATAAAATCTGTTCATGACCTTGAGTAAGTAAAGTCATTTAAGCAAGACACACACACACACAAATACTAGCCATAAAAGGAAAAACTAAAATAACGGAACTACATTAAAATGAAGAACAACTGGCCTGGCCTCAGTAGCACAGGTGCTAGTGAACTGAACCACAGAACTGGAAGCCACATGGTCTATCCTGGGTTTGGAATGTAAGTCTACCTGAAAACATGCCAGAGGAGCGCACACCCACGTTCCTGATGAGCTGGAGGCTTATGAGAAGGCATCTTGCGATGAGACGCTGTAAGGGTGCCCCACAAACGTGGGGTGTATGCTGTCATGTATGAAAAAGGTGAATTAAAAAAAAAACTTATGAACTATTACTCAAAAAATATCCTTCTGAGGGTAAAAAGGGCAAGCTGTAGAGTAAGAAAACATTTCTCAAACTCATAATCAACAGAGAGCTTCTATTCAGACCATAGGATAAACCACAGAGCAGTAAGAAACGAAAATCAAACTAATAAAATGAATTAATT
>NW_006203407.1:58596-61582 GCF_000334495.1 Tupaia belangeri chinensis | reverse complement strand
TCTTTCTCACTTTTTGTCTCTCTCTCCAGTGAGTACATGTGCCCTATAGCAAAACTCTCTCTTTAAAAACAAAACAAAACAAAACAAAACAAAACAAAAGTCCTGACAAAAGCAGACATATAAATATATAAATGGCAAATAAAAATGAAAAGGTACTCAACTTCATTACTTCTCAGGAAAATATGTATTAAAACCATAATGCACAACCACTACAAACACACAACATTGGCTATAATTTTAAAAGACCAGATTTTGGCCAAATGAGGCAAATGAAACCCTCTTATAATGTTGGTGTGAATTAAATTTGTACAGTAACTTGGAAAACGGTAATTCCCCAGAAATTCCACAACTTTGTCAGTGAAAAGTAAGGTATACTACATTAATGTGTGTATACATACAAGAAAATGTAAAAATGTTTATAGTGGGGGCCAGCAGATGGTGGTGCAGTGGTTAAGGGGCCGGACTCCCACATGGTTCACTGTGGTTCAAGTCCTGGAGCTGGCAGCTCACTTTCTCACTTTCCCTTTCTTGTTCTGTCTCTTTGGTCAAATTGAAAATAGTAATAATAGGGACCAGCAGTTAGCATAATGGCAATGTCTCTGAACTCCCATCTAGCCGGCCGCTGTTTGAGGTGCGGACCCGGTGGCTTAAATTCAAGCCCCTTCTCCTCCATTCTCCTCTCGGGATCTTGGGCACGCACGCACACACGCCCAGCGTGAGTTTTAAGCCACTGGGTTTGGGATGCAAACCACGGTCGATTATGTGGGAGTCCAGCGCTATAGCCATTACGCTAAATGCTGGTTATGATTCGTTTCTCTTAAACGGTTTAGAAAATATAAAAGCCTGTAATTTTGCTATATTGCTTATGTTATTTGAAATATATTACTTTTTATTTTATTTGTAGAGGTTTTTGCCTTAAATCACGGGTGCTCACCAGAGAGAGACAGAGACAGAGACAGGGAGGAGGAAAGTGAGAAAGATACAGAAATCACCCGCCAAAGGGGGATGGTCACGCCACCATCCTTTCTCCTCCATTCTCCTCCTGGGATCTTTGGCATGCACGCACATGCAGCTGGCATGAGTTTCATAGGGTCTGGGACGCGAACCAGGGTCAACCACGTTGGAGTCTAGCAATGTAACTGCTAAGCCATCTGCTGGCCTGGAGTATTACGTTTTAATTTTTGTAGCGAGAAATAAAATATCAGCTGGTAAAATGAAATTCCTGAATCATTCTGTCCTCTGTAAGGAGGGTCATTGGTGTCACGAGGCACTAGGCAACACGTGGCACTATTAGCGAGCAGTCCCTTGGAATCAGAGTCTCTTCATACCTGTGTTTCTGGCTGTTGGTCTTCACTTCCTTAATTACACTGAATGTGTCAGTAACTTCTCCGTCTGTGAAGACAAACAGCTATACAAAGAAAGAAGACATTCATTAAGCCTCTGTCAACTTCATTTTATGGTACCAGAATCTGTCCTTGAAAATTCCATCTATTTCATTCCAGAGCTTCTGATGTCTCTTCAAATGGGCATGAGAGACCTCAGGATCCACTGTCACCTGCACCACGTTTTCATATGGTCTGTTCAGAACATTGGGGATCTTTAGCATCTCCCCCTACTAAGCTTTTGTGACACTCCTCAGAACTACCTCTACTGTCCACTACACAGAGTCAAGGATAAAGAAAAACACCACTAATCTATTATTGTTTTTACATGATAGATGCCTCTGAATTCTATGCCATGCTAATAATCCTGCACTGAAACCCAGAGGCATGGGTTTTTGAACAGGTCTCTGTCTCCTGTTCCCTCCTGTCAGCTCCATTCCAATTCTTACCTGGAGAGGGTAGCCCGGGATAGGGGGTGCCTTGTAAATGTCCTGCAGTGGTGCCAGGATTTCGGTGCCCCCTAGGTCCGCCTGCATCACCTGGACCCTCTTCACTGCCTCCTTCATTGTCTCCTGCGTGTACTCCACACTCTTCCTGAGCAACACAAACACACCTGGTTACATGCTGGCTGCTTGACACTGGCCATTGTTGAGTCCCTCATTCATTAGTGTAACAAACCAGAAACAGTCTTATCTGAACCCCTCAGTGCCAAGGTCATTCTGCAGCAACCCCGTTAACTATCTAGTCCATTTCTTTAAATTATCTTTTTAGACTTTTATAGCCTTTCCAGAAACTTACTGAAAGAGTGCCTCATAGGAAGATCCAAATCCATAGACGTTGAAATAGCCTATAGGGAGACTCTTCAGAAGCAAAATCAGTGTCTCCTGAAGTAAGAGAGAATAAGGAAACGGAGGGAGGAAAACCTTCTCAGACACACAGACGCTCCGGTCTAACTCCTGAGGTGTCGCCCCACCCCACTGAGCCTCTCTATAGCCCACTCTACACTCCAAGTGGCCCCCTAGCTACAGCACAGATGGGAACTGACCCACGGCCCCAAATGGACACTGATCTCTGAGACCCCTGCCTCACCTGAGCATATGACCCTGAAAAAAAACGAAACCAGTTTACCTTGGCTGCCTCTATGCGCAGCTGAGATCTGTCCTGGCCACTCATTGGGGACTGCATACTTCCCGAGCGGTCCATGAGGAAGACAAATTCTCCACAGACAGGTGACTGAGCTTCTGGGATATCTGGATAAAAGCTCACCATTGCTGATGGGTCTCCCATCACGCACTCTGCGTAGAAAGCAAAGGCACTGTAAGACGCGGAGGAACTCAAGATCCTAACACCCCCAAGCATCAACTGCAGTGAGTTCAATAGGGAGCCAAGGGAACTCCAATCTAAAACACCGTGGTGGATTTGCACACTGTATCTGTGTGCAAAGGGGTTGATGACCATATAAGAAAGACAGAAAGCAGATCAGAAATGGTATAAAGAGCACAGGAAGTCAGCAGGCACAGGCAAGAATTAAAACACTGTGACCGGATGCCAGATAAATAAGTAAAACGCATCAGGTTAAAATGTTCCAGCAGTGAGCCAGCAGG
>NW_006203407.1:54069-57766 GCF_000334495.1 Tupaia belangeri chinensis | reverse complement strand
AAAAATAATGTTTATGGGGCCAGCAGATGGCATGGTGGTTAAAGATTCCCACATGGCTAGCCATGGTTTGAGTCCCAGATATAGCAGCTTGAAAATCATGCCAGTTAGGACTAGGAGGCGGCATGGTGCTTAAGGTGCTGAACTCCCACTTGGTTGAGTCCTGGACCCAGTATCTCAAATATCATGTGTACATGTATGTCCAAATCCCAAGAGAATACTGGAGAAGAGCTTGCGGTGTGGCCATTACACTTTCTGTCTCTCTAGTGAGCACACATGCCCTATAGTAAAAATCTCTCCAAAAAAAAAAGAAAGAAAGAAAGAAAGAAAATCATGCCAGGTATGTGTGCATGTGTGCCCAAAATCCTGAGAGGAGGATGGAGGAGAAGGGACTGCAGTATGGCTATCCTTCCTGTGGGGTGACTTCTCACTTTCCCTCTCTTTGTCTCTTTATTTCTCTCCAGTGAGCACATGTGCTCTATGGCAAAAACCTTTTTTTAAAAAAAAGTTTATACAACCAGATCTGATTATACAATCCCGACTACAAGTAGCATTTTTTGGTGGGGGAGGGGGGCTGGCACAGCACTGAGAAACCAGTAAGGCTGCCATGAATATGACAGAACCAACACATCTAACTGTCTAGAAGAAAGTCGGGCAAATGCTAGGATTATTTTTATTGTATTTCTGTCAAGACTGATCATTACATGTTTACGAACTGGCTGTGTTTTCTCTTGTGACTTATTTGTTCATGTCCTTTGCCCAATTATTTAGTGATCTCCTTAAATTTGCCCACAAAATGTCATCACATGATGCTGATTAAATCTAACCACTTCTGCATATGCTAGTGTAAGCTATTCCAAATCAATATGGTTTTTTTTTTTCTTATTTTGGAGAGGTTTTTGCTATAGGGCACGTGTGCTCGCCAGACAGACAGAGAAAGACAGAGAGACAGAAAGCGAGAAATCACTCCCCAGGGGGGATGGTCACGCCGCAATCCCTTCTCCTCCATTCTCCTCTCAGGATCTCAGGCACACATGCACATGCACCCTGCGTGAGTTTAAGCCACCGGGTCTGGGACTCAAACCGCGGTCGACTACATAGGAGTCCAGCGACATAGCCATTCCACTAACTGCTGGTCCCTATTCCAATATGTTTTACCCACCTCCAGGTAGGGGGAAAGGAAAATAAGAGTATCCTGAGAGTAATTCCAGACAGGGAGTTCCCTCCTGTGTGACTAAGGAGGAAAGAAGTACCTGGCTGCATGGCAGTCATCCCCGTTTCCACGGCTACAGTGGGGGAGTGCACCCCACTGTAGTAAATCAGGAGTTCCACATCTCGATCAAACTTGTGTCCATCAGCCAAGGAGACCTGAGCAGGGGACAGGCCAAGTAGCCACATTAGAACTGCCTCTGTTTGCTTCCTGGGGCTGAAGTCAAAGGAGAAGGCTCTGGGCATCTTCCAAGGGTGAGCTGATCGGGAGGCAAAGGTGACGATGGAGAGAAGGCTCTGGACATGAATGGGCTAAGGCAGGCTCACAGCGCAGCTCCTTCTGGGTTACAGGGAAAAGCAAGGAACATTCGGGAAGGACCGGGTCAAGTCGGAGGAACAGAGGTGCTGCTGACAGTAGAGCTCGCTCACTAACTACCTGAGCAGCGGTCTTGTCATCTCCCAGGTACTTGACAGGACTCAAGGAGCAGTTGGACTGCACCCTTTCAATACCGTGCTGGGAACTGATGGTGGCGACCATGCTGAGTGTGTAGGGCAGGTCCTCCGGAGGAACTATCGGAGTCTTCATGTTAACACAACAGTCCTTAGTCCTTCCTACAAAGGTTACCTGAGTTCAGTTTTCCTGCCAACACTTTTTAAGGTAACAGCAACCTTAAGAGTTCCTCAACTATGTCACCACCCCCGGCATTCAAAGGGGAGCAATACTCACCAGAGAGCTGGTACCTAGGATTCAGGACGGCCGGGAGCACACAGTGTAGGGCCCCATCTGCTTCCAGGGTCAGCTCCTGCACATACCGCAGGGTGAGTGCGGCCTTTGACCCAGGCTGGAGGTTCCCTACATTACAACAGAAGACGTCCCTGGAGTACCCATCCTCCTCCAGCAGGAAGGCCTGGTGGCCCTGGGAGAGGGCATTCTCATAGTCAGTGTGGGCCTAAGGGGAACAGAGTGATGGGTGGGGAAAGAAAAAGTTAACGTTCAAATTTACCATGGTGGTTAAGAGGTGAAGAGTGCAGGGAACTAAGACAGGCGGGAGGGACTGGGACTGTCTCATCAAGGACACGGCTACACTTCGAATGCTTCTAACTTGACCTTCATCTTGTCCTGTAGTTCTGCCACAATTTTCTTCCCATCCACCAAGGCCTCAAAGCTGTAGACAGCAGAGTCTTCATCCATGGGGAACACGAAGAAGGTCTCCAGAGGAGCCTTCTCCTCATTCTCGTAGTGTAAGGTTGCAGACACACCAGCCACGAGCTCATAAACAGACAAGGTGACGGAAATGCTCTTCAGAGGCACTGGGGACAGAACAGAATTCCAGCGTAAACAACAGAAAGCCTCACTCAGGCCGGGCACTGGGTAGGATCCAAAGATACAAGGCAGGGAAGTCTTGAACCAGGCTTACCTGGGTCCTTCTGGAGGGTGAGGAGGCCACAGGGAGACACCATGGTGATGCAGTGCTTCTGCTGAAAAGACACATCACAGACAGAGTGATGTGGTAGAAGCCATCTACTCAAACACCAGGACCTTACGAGCTCCTCTCTGGCCTAAAAATACATCCTGAGGGTTAATGTGGGAGCTGGGACGGGAGACCAAGATCCCAACTCCTCTGGAATATTGAATAGTTATCAGTACACCCCTGAGCCTCGGTACACTCCTTTTAAAGCGAGAGCCATCACACCTACGCATCGTATGTGAATTAATGCATGTGAAGGCCCTCAACAGTACCGGGCACAGAGGCGTGTAATCCATGCCCTAGACGCCGGGACTGCTCCTGCTATCCACTGCTGTTCTGGAAATCGCTGCTGGGCCTGCTTTGGCTCATGCTATTCAGAGACTGCAGATGGGAAGCTGCGTGCGATCCCAACCCACTCCTGGAACTTAGAACTCTTCCTCTGGGGCTCGTAACTGAATCCACTGTCGGTTTTCTCTAAGATATTCTAATGCAATTCTTACATAGGCAACATGCCCTCTATTTTAAATCAGGCTGCCCTAAACACAGCTCCCAAATTTCATCATAACCCAACACAGCCATTTCCCATGATGTGGTGACAAGTAGATACACTTGATGTTTCCAGGTTATGATTTACATTACGCTTCCTTTATCCAGATTCTGTAGGGAGAGGGCTGGGCCAGTGACCTAATGCAATTCTTACATAGGCAACATGCCCTCTATTTTAAATCAGGCTGCCCTAAACACAGCTCCCAAATTTCATCATAACCCAACACAGCCATTTCCCATGATGTGGTGACAAGTAGATACACTTGATGTTTCCAGGTTATGATTTACATTACGCTTCCTTTATCCAGATTCTGTAGGGAGAGGGCTGGGCCAGTGACAGCCCCGACCACTCTGAGGGGCCTCTCCATCCCTGTCAGTGCGTGCCCTGATCTGTAGCTCCAGCACAGGAAAGGGCGTGTTCCCTGCAGACACACCTTTGGGAGCTGCATGGCACTGCCAGCGCACAGAGGATGCAG
>NW_006203407.1:49617-53725 GCF_000334495.1 Tupaia belangeri chinensis | reverse complement strand
TTGTTTTGTTTTGTTTTGTTTTTTTGCATTTTTCACAAGGTTCTTTTCCTCCTCTGAGATAGAGTGAACATGGTCACACAAGTAACGCTGAAACAGGGCAGAGGAGGTGTGTGGGCATCCGAGATCATTAAAACAGGATGACCCCTAACGATTTGTACAAAAACAAATGGCAATAAAAAACACAAACGAACTTTCCCTTTTAAAGTACTTTTATTAAGAAAAAAAGCAGGCCTTGGGAGTTTGGTTCTTTTTCCTCCACTGTTGCAAATTCCCCTTGAGGTTTTGCTGGGCAGTAGCTTTTCTAGAACTGCCCTGTGGAGGTTCTAGGCCTCAGTGTTCACCCAATCGCCATTTATTATTCTTGCTGGTGTAGGGGTTGAGTATTCCTTATCTTAAATGCTTGGGGCCAGATGTGTCTTAGATTATTTCTTTCTTTTGTTTTCTTTGGATTTTGAAATTTTTTACGTATTATAGGTAGTGAGCTATCTGGGGCTTGGGATCCCACTCAAATGTAAATGTTGAAACTCCTTTAGGTTCCTATGCACTTCATACATATAGGCTGAAGGTAAGTGTACACCATATTTTAAATAATTTTGTATATGAAACTCTTTTTGGACATGTTCCACAGGGGGATGTGAGCTTTGTAAAGATATAGAGCCATAGGAGAGGACTGGGAAGATCTTTATTCCCTCCAGGATGTGAAATAAGCTGTGCAACAGTGTTTCAACTTTAACTTGTCACATGGGGTCGGTGTAGAATTTTCCACTTACGTGTCATGTATACAACTCCAAAAGTTTCAGATTTTGGAGCATTTTATGTTTTGGATATTCGGATTAGGAATGCTCAAATAAGGGATGTAAATATATAGTTGATCTGTGAGCAGTACATGCTTGCATGTTGCAAATCTACTAATACACAGGTTTTTCTTCAATAAATACTATAAATGTATTTTCTCTTCCTTATGATGTTCTTTATCACATTTATTGTAATGTAGTATACAACACATATACTTATTTAGTCTTGGAGAATCAAAAGTTTCAAGTGGGGACCAGCAGTTAGCGTAATGGCTATGTTGCTGGACTCCCACGTAGTCAACCGTGGTTCGTGTCCCAGATCCGGTAGCTTAAACTCATGCCGGGCGCGTGTGCGTGCGTGCCCAAGATCCTGAGAGGAGAATGGAGGAGAAGGGATTGCGGCATGGCCATCCCCCCTGGGCGTGATTTCTCGCTTTCTGTCTCTCTTTCTCTTTCTGTCTGTCTGGCGAGCACACGCATCCTATAGCGAAAACCTCTCAAAAAAAAAAAAAGTTTCATGTGGATTTTTAGTCTCTGTGGTTCAAAGGTTGACAGACCATGTGTTTGAAAAGAATGAAGAATTGACAGGACGGACGCTCATGGAGTAGTCACGGTTATCAGCATAGACTTTTATATGAGAGAGTAAAAAGTTTCTTCACGGCTTATGGAGCTCTTAAGGCTTGTGTCACACAGTACCCCTGTGCTGTTCAAAGATTGCAGAGGTGTGTATGTACACACATATATGTACATACATGCATATGTACACATTTAGTAAAGCACGATATGAACATAAATTCTGTTTTATCAGTACTAGGCCCTAGAATCATGTTTTTTATGTGGACCAAACTAATTATGTGAGGGAATGATCCTTTTCTTTGGATATAAATCACGTCTGGAATTTTCTCGTTGTTGTACCTTCTATCAGCTGAGGTTTATGGACAACGGGAGGAAAACATATAAAAGTCTGTGCTCATAACGGTGACTACTCCACGAGCGTCCATCCTGTTAGCGTCCGTCCTGTTAATTCTTCATTCATTTGAAACACACGCTCTTTCAACCTTTGAACACAGAGATTAAAAATCCACATGAAACTTTTGACTCCCCAAGACCAAACAAGTATATGTATTGTATACTATATTATAATAAAGCAAGCTACATAAAATGTGATAAAGAACATCATAAGGAAGAAAAATACATTTATAGTATTAATTGAAGCAAAACCTGTGTCTTAGTAGATTTGCACCATGCAAACATATGGAAAGGAAAAAACGTGAGCAGAGATAATTATCTGACCCAGCTGTGGCAAGAGCTGAGAAAGAAAAGGCTGCTGCAGATTTGATGTGGCAGGAGAGAGAAGGAACTGAGCGTAGTCGACCGCAGTTCACGTCCTGGACCTGGTGGCCTAAACTCACGTCAGGTGCATGTGCATGTATGCCCAAGATCCTGAGAGGAGAATGGAGGAGAAGGGATTGCAGTATGCCCACCCTCTCTGGGGAGGTGATTTCTCACTTTCTGTCTCTGTCTTTTTGGTGAGTACACACACCCTATAGCAAAAACCTCTCAAAAAAACAAAAAAACAAACAAACAAAAGTAGCTATGAAAAATATGAATGCATTTTGTTTATGTTTATGCATATCTTGTTTAAGTGTTGTGGATAATTTCATTCTTTTCATAGAAAATATTAATTGATGAGTCTATTAATCTAACTTTTCAAAGAAAATCATGTGATTCATTTCATTAGTCAAAATGTATTTGTTGGGCTTCTGAATACAAGGGAGTGTTCCAGACATGGCATTAAGCAATACACAAGACAGACAAAAATCCTTTCTACCTGGACCTTACATTGTAAGGGCAAGAAACAATAAAAAAAACATGACCAAATAAATAAAGGAGAAAATATCTGGCAGTGAATATGTGTAAAGACAACAAAATAGTATAATAGCTAGAAATAGTGGCTACTTTAGGTACCTTTACTCAAAGGAATGGCTTATGACTGAGTGTTGCTAGGTGTTTCCCAGGATGATTTCTTGCCTTCCTTTTCAGACTAATGGGAACCCCAAGTTTGGCTAAGTCTATGGCCATTCAGAATAAAGACATTCCCAACTTCTCTTAAAGCTGGTAGAACTTTCTGACTAAGTCCGGCCCATGGGATACAAGAAATGATATGTGCGATGTGAAGAAAAGAAAACAAAGAAAAGAGTATGGCCTCCCCTTTACTTTAGCGTCTTCCTAATCACCTGGGAATGCAGGTGTATTCTGAGCTATCCTGGACACGAGAACTAGGAAAATAGCACATGATCATGGAGAAGCAACAGATCAGAGGATTCTGATCCCTGAGGTGCTGAGGGGGCAGAGCCCTTGTTATCAGCACAGATTTTTATATGAGAGAATACATTTCTTCATGGTTTATAAAGCCCTTTGGGCTCCATGCCACATATCCCTGGTTATGATCATTAAAAACAAATAGACTTTTAATGAACAGTCTTCTTTTGAATGTGAAAAAACATGATTGCATAAAACAGAAAGGGAGATTTGTGTGCTATGAAAACAGTGTCCAATTCATTTCAGCGCTCAAGACCACCTGCTTTCTTTTCTCATTACCCTGTGTTTAAGATCTCGGAGTTTAAGGCTCCTGTTCTGCTTGTTCTCTCACCTCCGATGTTCCCAGAGCAATTCCTCTAAACTTCCTATTGTTATCATACATGAGCACTTTAAGTAAGTAGATGCTCCAAATGCATAAAATTATTGTATTGCTTAATAAATACATATACATGCTGGTGGTTGTATATATCTTCTCTTAGGCCTTGTGATTGTTATTCACTGTGTATATTCTAAGGTAGATTTCAAGATTAAGCAACAAATGCTTAAACATGTACAAAAGTCTTACAACATTTATTATCTGATTTATTATTGATAACAGAATTAATAGACATCATTTTTATATGATGACTGATAACCTGCAATTTTGGTGTGTAGAAAGATCATGTATAAACTAAGTTAAGCAGAAACATGATCACAGATGATAGGACTGATTTAACACACAAATTAACACATGCACACAAAGGAAATTCAGAAAGTTCATGGAAGATGAAATTAAAGTATGAGTGTATTTTTTGTGCAAAAAGTTTGAAATCCATCCGTAGTTAATAGTTGTAATATTTCAAAAGTATAGTAATGATACATTTTAACTAAGTTAACTAAGTTACTTAACTTATTTAAAATTACTGGTGCTAGGAAAACTTTCTACTTTTTTAAAGATGAGAATTTGAGATATAGAGATTATAAATTATTTATTCATAGTCACACTACCAAGA
>NW_006203407.1:33756-42687 GCF_000334495.1 Tupaia belangeri chinensis | reverse complement strand
ATTATCTGACCCAGCTGTGGCAAGAGCTGAGAAAGAAAAGGCTGCTGCAGATTTGATGTGGCAGGAGAGAGAAGGAGCTGAATCAGGAAGCACCCATATGGTGCTGGTTGGTGGGAGGACACAATATATCAAACTATACCTAGTTAGGGGGGCCAGCAGATGGCATAAGCTGTACATTGCTGGACTCCCACAGGGCCAAATGTGGCTTGAGTCTCAGATCTGGTGACACTCATGCCAGGTACGTGTGCATGTGTGCCTAAGATCCCAGGAGGAAAATGGAAGAAAAGAGGTTGCATGTAGCCATTCTCTCTGGGAAGTGATTTCTCACTTTCCCTCTCAGTGTCACTGTCTCTCTCTCTTTTCAGTGAACACATAGACCGTAAGGCAAAAACCTCCACAAAACAAACAAAAAAACAAACAAACAAAAGTAGCTATGAAAAATATGAATGCATTTTGTTTATGTTTATGCATATCTTGTTTAAGTGTTGTGGATAATTTCATTCTTTTCATAGAAAATATTAATTGATGAGTCTATTAATCTAACTTTTCAAAGAAAATCATGTGATTCATTTCATTAGTCAAAATGTATTTGTTGGGCTTCTGAATACAAGGGAGTGTTCCAGACATGGCATTAAGCAATACACAAGACAGACAAAAATCCTTTCTACCTGGACCTTACATTTTAAGGGCAAGAAATAATGAAAAAACATGACCAAATAAATAAAGAAGAAAATATCTGGCAGTGAATATGTGTAAAGACAACAAAATAGTATAATAGCTAGAAATAGTGGCTACTTTAGGTACCTTTACTCAAAGGAATGGCTTATGACTGAGTGTTGCTAGGTGTTTCCCAGGATGATTTCTTGCCTTCCTTTTCAGACTAATGGGAACCCCAAGTTTGGCTAAGTCTATGGCCATTCAGAATAAAGACATTCCCAACTTCTCTTAAAGCTGGTAGAACTTTCTGACTAAGTCCGGCCCATGGGATACAAGAAATGATATGTGCGATGTGAAGAAAAGAAAACAAAGAAAAGAGTACGGCCTCCCCTTCACGTTAGCCTCATCCTGAGCACTCTTGGGAATGCAGGTGTATTCTGAGCTATCCTGGACACGAGAACTAGGAAAATAACACATGATCATGGAGAAGCAACAGGTCAGAGGATCCTGATCCCTGAGAAGTGCTGAGGGAACAGAGCCCTTGTTATCAGCAGACTTTTATATGAGAGAATACATTTCTTCATGGTTTATAAAGCTCTTTGGGCTCCAAGCCGCATATCCCTGGTTATGATCAATAAAAACAAATAGACTTTTAATGAACAGTCTTCTTTTGAATGTGAAAAAACATGATTGCATAAAACAGAAAGGGAGATTTGTGTGCTATGAAAACAGTGTCCAATTCATTTCAGCGCTCAAGACCACCTGCTTTCTTTTCTCATTACCCTGTGTTTAAGATCTCGGAGTTTAAGGCTCCTGTTCTGCTTGTTCTCTCACCTCCGATGTTCCCATAGCAATTCCTCTAAACTTCCTATTGTTATCATACATGAGCACTCTAAGTAAGTAGATGCTCCAAATGCATAAAATTATTGTATTACTTAATAAATACGTATACATGCTGGTGGTTGTATATATCTTCTCTTAGGCCTTGTGATTGTTATTCACTGTGTATATTCTAAGGTAGATTTCAAGATTAAGCAACAAATGCTTAAACATGTACAAAAGTCTTACAACATTTATTATCTGATTTATTATTGATAACAGAATTAATAGACATCATTTTTATATGATGACTGATAACCTGCAATTTTGGTGTGTAGAAAGATCATGTATAAACTAAGTTAAGCAGAAACATGATCACAGATGATAGGACTGATTTAACACACAAATTAACACATGCACACAAAGGAAATTCAGAAAGTTCATGGAAGATGAAATTAAAGTATGAGTGTATTTTTTGTGCAAAAAGTTTGAAATCCATCCGTAGTTAATAGTTGTAATATTTCAAAAGTATAGTAATGATACATTTTAACTAAGTTAACTAAGTTACTTAACTTATTTAAAATTACTGGTGCTAGGAAAACTTTCTACTTTTTTAAAGAGGAAAGCTGTGTCTATTTCTCCTACAGGGACAGCCCTCAATTGCTGTTCGAGTGACAGTTCTCAGTTCCATGTGTCTTTGACGCCTATGAACCTGGCTAGTTGCTGGTCTAGAAACAGTAAGGAGCTTGAGTGTTTACGATTTAAAAAAATAATATTTAAAGTTATCAAACTAATTTTGAAAAATCACAATAAATAACATCTCAATCTAAAATGATTATATTTTCATGAGATATTTCTTATGGATTTTTTTCACTGTCAGTTTTTGCAGAAAACTGATCTTACAGAAAATGATGTTTATATTGCTTTAGAACCAACATGGTCTGTTACAGAGAACTTGGATCATAGTCCAAAGACCCGACGTCAAGGTCTGATTTTTGGTAGTGTGTTTATGAGCAAGTAATTTACAATTTCTGTATTGTAAGTTCTCATCTTTAAAGAAGTAGAAAGTGCTCCTCGCACCAATAGCATTAATTAAGTAAAATAAATAGTTAACTAATTTAAAGTTTATTATTCCTACTAAGAATGATAAACAATGACTCAGGCTTTGCCCCTGTGTGACTGATATCTTGTATTAGTATGACTCCTACTTAAGTGCCAGGCATGGTGCATCAGGCACGTTGTTCTCCATCTATTAAATTACGTGTTATTTTTGTACCTAAACAATATTCATAGGAGACCTCCTTTGGGTCCCAGGAGTGTTTTCTAACTACTTCCCCAAACTGTGAGTTGCTTAGTGTGAGCTCTGCTCGGGCTCAGAGAGTCAGGGCACACCAGTGTGTTTACCCTTGCACAGAGGATAGAAGTAGAGAACTGAGCTGGGTACCTGCAATGTGTCAGATGCTTCAAACTACAGAATCCTCTTTAATCTCAAGAGCAGTCCTTAGAGTGTAATACTATCCTTATTTTAGATATAAATCAACTGAAGCCATGAAGAAGCCAACATTACTAAGACCATAGACTTAAAACTGAAATCTGCTGCCTTAAAAATCTTATGTTTGGGGCTGGCAGATAGCATGGTGGCTTGTTTTCCCACTTTCTCTCTCTTTCTCTCCCTCTATCTCTCTCTGATCAAATTAAAAATAATAATAAATAAATAATAATAAAATTAAAAACCCTTATCTTTCCTCATTATTTTCCCCATTTGTCTTCTCTCTTCCTGCCAATAATAAGATCTTCCATCTCGCCTGCACCATCCCAATTGTAAGAATATCTCATACTTTGGTATTTTCCTTTCATTTGATCTTGACTTCAAATACCTACTTTTCCCTTTTCTTTTTAAATTTACTATAGAACACTTGCACTCACCAGAGAGTGACAGAGAGAGAGGGAAAGTGAGAAGGCACCCCCTAGGGAGATGGCTATTCCACAGTCTCTTCTCCATTCTCCTCTCAAGATTTGGACATTTTTCAAGCCACCAGGTCTAAGACTGGAACCGCACAGTCAGCCATGTGGGATCCAGCTGCCTCAGCCACCACACTGGCCCAACTTTTTCTATTTATTGCCTACAATTTCATAATGTAAAAGCTGGACATTGTACTCCACTTCTTCTGTGCCATGGTATTGAAACGTGTTCCTGGGAATGTGCTTAACTCCCTACACATTAGTTTTCTGTCTGCCCTCTCCATTCTTTAAGCCTAAATGAAATTGTTCAGGAACCATCTAGGATGCTTGTGTTCAGAGATCACTGGCCCAGACTCTGGGGCCCCCTAGGGGCCATGCGCACTTTTGTCAGCCACTTGAACAGAAAGTAGATGACTTCATGTCCAGAGATCCCCCATGGGGAGCAGACAAAAAACATCTGAAAATGTAAATGAAAGATACTGGCTTACTTCCAACAAGAAACCCCAAATAAATCAAAGACTCAAACAACCCAGTCCAACAGTTTCTATAGACTCTGTAGCATAAGACAATAATGAAGTAAATAAATTTTGCTAATATATTGTGATAATGCTGTGCTATATTTAATTATCACATGTACTGAGATAAATCATATAATTCCAGTATTTATTATTGAATGAATAATTGTTTAATTTCAGGTGTTTTTACACTAATTAATTTTTGTTATAGAACTTCTTATTAATCATGACTTTCTTTCTTCCCCTTCAGGGAGACCTGTTTTTCTTCTTTAATTCTTTGCCCCAACTGCAATTTATCTTTCTTTCCTCCAAGAAGAGGCGATTATGAGTTACGAGCAGTTTTAAAGAGACTCAGTTCATCTTCTCTCCTAGCTCAGGAATTACATACTCTAGGGACATTTTAATAATTTCTAAATCCCCTTCAGTGACATGAACTCTGATGCCAAAGTCGGCCTCACCATAATCATTGTTTTCTGAAGTTAATAGAAAAGCTTTGTAATAGTCAAAGAACAAAAAAAAGTCACATGGACCCACCAAAAATTGGATTTAAGTAATCACACTCATGGGTGCTACTTTCTTACCCCGGGAGACACAGTGGTGACTCTAGAAACTGACTGTCAGAACATATCCATGATAAGCTTCCCACTTTCTATTCATTCATCAAACAGTCAACTCTCAGCTATTCACAGGCACTGCACTAAATGCTGCAAATTTAGTGAAAAATTAAGGTCTTTTTTGGGGGGAGAGGTTTTTGCTACAGGGTGTATGTGATTGCCAGAGAGACAGATAGAGACAGAGAGATAGAAAGAGAGAAATCACCCCCAAGGGAGGATGGTCACACCACAATCTCTTCTCCTCCATTATCCTCTTGGGATCTTGGGCACACACGCACACACATCCAGCATGAGTTTAAGCCACTGGGTCTGGGACTTGAACCGCAACTGACTACATGGGAATTTAGCAACATAGTCATTATGTTAACTGCTGGTCCTGAAAAACTAAGGTCTTTAAGAGATCTTACAGTCTAATAGAACACAAACTCCATTTCATACATTTCTTGTACAGATATATGGAAAGTATTAACCTATCTTACCAATGTTATCTTCCAATTTTTATGGAAGATAAAGTGAACACTAGTAACTATTAATTATAAGAGAGTATCAGTGAAATTGACCATAAAGTATAATTACAAATCAGAGCATTAATAATTAAAAAATATTTATATACTTTAGATATCCAGAAAGATATTATAAAAGTAGACACTGAAAGTGAAAACGTTATATCTTCCTGGAGCATTCGTAAGAGGGTTTGTACTCAAGCATTGTGAACCGCTGATCACAGCACACTCTAGTGGCAGGTTCACAATCTCAAAATACTCAGTTGTTTGACTTCTGTTTCCTCAAATATAAAACAAATAGTCAAATTTATAGTTGCAGAGGGCAGGAAAGTGATTGTCATGGGCAGAGGAGAAAGGGAAAGGAAATTGCTCATCAACAGGGTATAAAGTTTCAGTAACACAGGTTGAGGAAGTCCTAGACATCAGTTCCACAACATTGTCCCTGTAGCTAACAATATGGTATTATGGGAACCAGCAGTTAGCGTAATGGCTATGTCGCTGGACTCCCATGTAGTTGACTGTGGTTCGCGTCCCGGACCCAGTGGCTTAAAACTCATGCCAGGGGCGTGTGCGTGCATGCCCAAGATCCCGAGAGGAGAATGGAGGAGAAGAGATTGCGGCGTGACCATCCCCCCTGGGAGGTGATTTCTCGCTTTCTGTCTCTATGTTTCTCTCTGTCTGTCTGGCGAGCACACACGCCCTATAGCGAAAACCTCTCTCTCAAAAAAAAAAAAAAATATGGTATTGTACAGTTAAAAATCTAAGAGAAAAGGCCTTACGTTGAGTTCTTACCACAGAAAAATAAGTATAAATTTTTTTTGAAAGTGGAAAACACAAAAATAGTCACAGAACTAAAATAATTTAGCTTAATTTTTAAGTATTCAAAAATTTCAATGGTTAGAAAACACTAAATATTCCACATCTTTATCTTTAGATATGGTGCGAGTTCACTGAAACCTTCAATTCACATTATTCACTTTAGCTGCTAAATTTTGACAGTGAAAATTCCATGTTAATAAGCAAGTTTGTTACTGTTAGCTTCTTTAGAGGCAAATGAACATTGTTAAACAAGAAAATGTTCAAACTAAGGGTATCCAATTAGAGTGATTATCACTACAATCCAAACCCTAATGCTGTTTGCTATATATCACAAAGCATTGATCTAACTAGAAGTGTGTGAGACCAACTAAACCTATGAAGAATATTTGGGGTATTTGACCACATCTTTGAATAATTGCATGAATGCTCTGAAAAGGAATTAGGAGACTTGGACTTCAAGGTTGGTTTATTTTAGGGCATCCATTGCTGTGGAACTGGTGGTAGAGTGTAATTAACGTATATGAACTCATTCAGTATTAAAATCTATGTTCTCTGAACCCATCCAATAATTTACCATGTTAATATTTCATTTTGCTTTGTATTTCTGTTCAAGAAAGCAAATATCTTGAGAAACAAAGATTTACATATGTTTTACTACCCTGATTGTCTTTAATAAATGTCTATTAATTTTACCATCATCTTTATGTTTAAACAAAGATTGATGATGATGATTAGAGTCATATCTATTACAGTCAACCTCTGAATTTGCATTTACACATCTGCTGTGAAAACCCAGACCACCTCTCCTAGAACGTGAGGGATCACACAGAGCAGACCGAGTTCATTCTCCTGGGAATACCTGAGACAGAGGGACTGGAGACTGTGCTCTTTGTCATCTTCTCCTTCATCTGTTTCTTCACCCTGCTTGGAAATTTGCTCATCCTAACGGCAAACGTTCCTTCTTATGCTTTTCACACCCCCATGTATTTCTTCTTGGGGCTCCTATCTCTTTTTGACACGCCCCCAAGATGCTATTCTATCTCTCCAGTCAGAGTCGAGCCATCTCCTACGAGGGCTGTGCTGCACAGCTTTTCTTCGATCACTTCCTGGGTTCTAGTGAAGGTTGTCTCTACTCTGTGATGGCTTATGATCGATTTGTGGCCATTTGTCACCCTCTGAGATATACATTCACCATGAAACCTGGAGTCTGGTTGGTGGGTTGTCTTCAAGCCACCACCCTGACCACCTTTCCCTTTCAGTTAACCTACTGTGACCCCAACCAGGTCGACCACTTGTACTGTGGTATTCTTGCTGTCTTACCCCTGGTTAGTACTGATAGCACCCTTGCCCAGAGAGTGAGTTCCATCAATGTGGACTTTCTGGTGTTAGTGCTTTTGCTTTGTGTTTGTGTCTCCTACACCCGCATTGGGAATGCTATTTTGAGAATCTTTTCTGCAAAGGGCAGACAGAAAGATTTCTCCACCTGCAGTGCCCACCTCACTGCCATCCTCTGTGCCTATGGACCTGTGATCATCATCTATCTGCAACCCCCTGCTTGGGGCCATAGTGTAAATACTAAATAATATTGTTTCTCCCATGCTTAACTCATTAATCTATTTCTTATGGAACACGGGCCATAGTGTAAATACTAAATAATATTGTTTCTCCCATGCTTAACTCATTAATCTATTTCTTATGGAACACGGAAGTGAAAAGATCCCTGAAAAGAGTGCTCCCAAATGTACTTTCCATTCAGGAATAAATTATGAATTTCATAAGGGAGCTTAGAACTTTATATGTCCAAATATCATCCTCGTATTAACTCCCTTCAAATAAATAAATATGTAATGGAAATGCTTCCATTAAAACTGTCATAATTTGTTCACATAATATTTTCTGTGCATATTTGCCTCTATAATACCTGAGACCCTAAACATGACTTATAAATATTGTTATCTATTTCTTAACTCTAGGTAAGGAAACTAGTGAGTATAGCTAGCAGCTAGAGACATATTTTGTAGGCTTATAATAGGGAACCTATTTTGCTTGGTCGAAGATAGAGATCTGTGGCAGCCCAAGAAGCACCCTCCAGTAGGCCTTCTCTAGGTCAAACCAACTTCCATTTCATGGTGCTTTGCTCCACGTATATTGTATTTCCCTACTCACCTGCAAGCATTTCAGTTCCTCCAGTATGCTAAGAAAACTATTGGCTATATTTATATGGCGTGATTTGTCTTCTGGACATTTGTGAGCATTTCATGTACACCATCTTATATAATCTTTACATCACCCCCAGAGCCACCCCCAGAGAGTTTGCATTTTGTGAAAGAGTTTTGAGGCTTAATGACTTCAAGCAGTAATAGGTCTGAGGTTGCACATTCAGCAGCAAACCAGGCCTCAAACTCAGATCCAGTTAATACCAAAGCCCCTGTTCTTAGTCTCTTCACCACTTGGCTGACCTAAATGAAATGCTTGGCAATTCAGTCATCCATCCAGATTACTTCCTTCCAGAGCTCATTATACAAAAAAGGCGCTCAGCCATAACTAGTAAAATGGGAACTGACATAGGTCCTATTTACGTATTGATTGTCCCTTAATTTCCCTGTATTCAGGACCATAATCCCTCTCTGTAGATGGTGGAACTGAAACATGAGAGTAACTACTTGCCCTGTACGTCACATTGGGGTATGGTCAAGGCATGTCTAGACCTGAGCACTCTGGACTCTGCTGTGCCATGGATTTCCTACTGCACCAAACCGTCAATATCCCAACTTACTCCTCATTGTACGAGCAGCGGGAGGCCTCACTGCTGTTGAAGTTCAGAAGATAGCCTAATTTTGGCATTCAATTAGCACACTCATTTTGTTTTCTCATCAAGTCGTGTTTTCTAACTTGACCTCCAACAACACTGTAATTGATAATTGCTTCTCAATTCAAATTACAGAGAAACGAGGGATACTATTTACTGGTGACCTATATGTATATACTGACTCTTAGTTTTCACGACATTTTTAGTTTTTGTATTCCATTTTTACTCTCAAA
>NW_006203407.1:29914-33670 GCF_000334495.1 Tupaia belangeri chinensis | reverse complement strand
GAAAAAAGAAAACAAAAGAAAAAGAAGCCAATTCAAGTATGTACGAATAGTTCACAGTGAAGCATAAGGATTCCATCCCTCCTTTCCCCCATCTAGATGGGAAAAAGTTCAAGATTTCACAGAATTTTACTGCTGCGTTTTTGGAATATGTATGATAGAAGGCATACTGGCTCCAAACAATGCCAACAGAAGTGTGTTATTGTACTAATTCCAGATATTGGTAGAAGAACCCAGATGTCATGAGATCTCGTAAATCCTGTATGTATTGAGTGTTTATGTATCATCACACTGATACTTGCTCAGTAAATTTGTTTTTATTAAATTTGCCAGAGGGCACCTGCACTCACCAGAGAGAGACAGATAAAACAAGCCCTGAGGAGTTGATTTATCTCATTCGCTCTTTCTCTTTTTCTATCTCTCTCTCTCACAATGGAATATTATGTGAACATGAAAAGGAATTTTGACACCTATTGTACCATAGTATTGAGGGCATTATGATAAATAAACAAGTTGGAAAAATAAGAATATTGTGAAAATCCATTTCTATGAGGTATCTTGTAACTAAAACAGAGAGGGAGAGGAAAATAGAGAAAGCACCCCCCATGGGGAATGATCACCCTCTAATCCTGTCTCCTCCACTTCTCCTTCTTTTCAGGATTTTGGGCATACTTGCATATATGCCTGGCACACTTCTCAACTTGCCAGGTCTGGGACTCAAACTACATAGCCGGCTCTGTAGGATTCTGCTCCCTTAACCACCAAGTCACAGACTGGCCCATGAACTTATTTTCTAAATAATAGTTCTATAAATGTAGGATTATGTTTTTATTATTCACTATTATATCCTCAAGACAGCCAGAAACATACTAAGCTTCCAATGTAGATTTGTTGAATGAATGAAAAAAATACTACTTAGGTATTTAAATTAAAATGTAATCACATATTTATTCAAATAGAAAGAGGACCATGGGGCAACCCCATAGCCTAATTGTTAAGGGACCCTTATCATGGCTGAATCCTGGTCCCAGTGACTTAAGGGATGACTTATTGGGACCTCTGTGACCTGTCAAAGTGAGGTCCTTTGCCACACCACATGGAAGTGTGGTCAAGGAAGTAAATACATAATCACAGGGATGGAAGGATACTTAGCCTAAAAGCTAGGAATAACCCACTCTCTCCTTTTCAGGTATTAAAAGGACTTCTCAAACTACTAGTAGTGAATGATAATTTTTTAAAATTTCTAATCTATCACAAATTCATATTTTGGGAAGATGCACTTAAAAATACATTGTTAAAAAATTAAATTGAGGGCCAGCCATGACCTGGTGGTTAAGATGGCTGGATCCTACATAGCCGACTGCCCAGTTCAAGTCCTGGACCCAGTGCCTTGAGAAACACACTGAATGTGTGTGCACTTGTGCCCAGAATCCTGAAAGGAGGGAGAGAAGGAGGAGCAAGGATGGCGGTGTGACCATGCCCCATGGAGGATGCTTTCTTGTTTTTCTCTCTTTGTCTCTCTCCAGCAAGCGCAGCAAGTGCACACACCCTCTGCCAAATTTAAAAATAAATAAATTGATAAATTAAAAGGGCAAACAAAGAACCAGAAGGTGGCATGGGAGTTAAGTATGGATCCCACATGGCCGACTGCATGGCTCCAGTCCTGGAGCAGCAGCTGGGGAGAGATGCTGGGCTGGTGTGCCCAAGATCCAGAGAGAAGATGGAGGAGAAGGGGGGTGTGGTGTGGCCATTCTCCATGAGGGGCTTATTTCTTATCTCCCCTCTCTTTCTATCTCTGTCTTTCTCTCTCCCTGGCAAGTGCATGTTCCCTGTAGCAAAATCTGCAAGGAAGAGAAGAAGCAATCACAATATGCTCCACTGGAGGGTGCTTCCTTCCTCTCTGTCGCTGTCTCTCTCTGGTGAGCACACGTCATCTGGCAACTCAAAAAAATGACCATGAGTAAAATAACGGGGATACAGAACAATAGCATGCACTATTTTAAATATATAACCATATTGGGACCAGCAGTTGGCATAATAACTATGTCACTGGACTCCCAGTTAGCTGACTGTGGCTCGCCCGGTGGCCTAAATTCATGCAGGGCACGTGTGCATACGTGCCCATGATCCCGAGAGGAGAATGGAGGAGAAGGAACTGCGGCGTGGCCATCCACCCTGGGGGGTGATTTCTCGTTTTCTGTCTCTCTGTCTCTCTCTGGTGAACACATGCATCCTATAGCAAAAACCTCTCCAAATAAATAAATAAATAAATAAAATCATATTGAAATAAAATTAAAGACATCTAAACATCAAAATCTGAGTTACCACTTTATTCTCTTTCTCAGAAAGGGCTATGATGACTGTTTGGCATTTGTAAAAAGATTCAATGTTTTCCTATATCTAACAGGACTTAGCACAACATTTTACTTAAAGTCCCATGTACACACATACCACTTTTCCACTTTCTTGCCAAAAAGTTTATTTCCTGAGCAGCAGAGATACAGAGAGAGACGAACAGAAAGACAATATTCTCAACAGGGTCCAGATGCTACGATTAAGTCCCAGCCTTGGCTGCCAGCCCCAGACCACAGGCACACGAGCACTCAGAGAGGTCTCCAGGTACAAATCCCAAAGCTTTAGAGGGCACCCATGCTTGCTGGAGAGAGAGACGGAGAAGAGAAAGGGGATACTTCCTTCTCTACCCCTCCAGACTTCCTCCACAATCCCTTCTCCTCTATTCTCTTTGGATTTTGGGCTCACACACACACACACACGCACACATACACACACACCCGAGTAAGTTTTTCAAGCAGCCCTGTCTGGGACTGGAACCATATTCAGCAATGTGGGATTCTAATACCTTAACCACTTTGCCACCTGCTACTCCCTCACATACCATCTTTAAAATCTTACCTCTCAGCAAGGAAACAAATAACTTTATATTTTTTTCAGAGAGAGATTTTTCTATAGGATGTGTGTGCTTGCCAGACAGACAGAGAGACAGAGTGATGGAAAGAGAGAAATCACCCCTCCCCCCAGGGAGGATGGCCATGCTGCAATCCCTTCTCCTCCATTCTCTTCCTGGGGTCTTTGACATGAACACACATATGCCTGGTGTGAAATTTTAAGCTGCTGGGTCCAGGACTGTAGTCGACTATGTGGGAGTCTAGTAACATAACCCTTATGCCATTTGCTGGTTCACCCCCCCTTGTTTTTAGGAGAAATGTTTTCTATAGGGTGTGTCTCTTGCAAGCGACACAGAGAAAGTGAGAACCACTCCCCAGGAGGGATGGCCACATAGCATCCCCTTCTCCTCCTTCTCCGTTCTCCTCTCAGAATTTTGGGCATGCATGCACATATGCCCAGCATGAGTTTCAAGCAGCAGGGTCCAAGACATAAACCATGGTCGACCATATGGGAGTCCAGAACCTTAATCACCATGCCACCTGCTGGCCCCAATAAATAACATTATTGAAAGAATCAAAGACTTAAATGCACGTTTCTCCAAAAAGGATATACAAATGGCCAATGAGCGTATGAAAAGATGTTCAACCTCACTAATCATTAGGGATGTGCGAATCAAAGCTACAATAAAACATCACCTATATACATTATAACGACTACTATTTTAGAAAAGATATAGGACTGTATGTAAATATGTGGAATGGATTATGTTGAGTTGTTGGAAAGGTTGTGACATATTTTTCTTCTTCTTTTTTCTTTTTTTTGGAGAGGTTTTTGCTAGAGGGTGTGTGCACT
>NW_006203407.1:22249-27431 GCF_000334495.1 Tupaia belangeri chinensis | reverse complement strand
TCTTTTCTTTCTTTCTTTCTTTTTTTTTTTGGAGAGATTTTCGCTATAGGGCACGTGCGCTCGCCAGACAGACAGAAAGAGACATAGAGACAGAAAGAGAGAAATCACCCCCCAGAGGGGATGGTCACGCCGCAATCCCTTCTCCTCCATTCTCCTTTCGGGATCTTGGGCACGCACGCACACGCACCTGGCATGAGTTTTAAGCCACCGGGTCCGGGACGCAAACTGTGGTCGACTACATGGAAATCCAGAGACATAGCCATTACGCTAACTGCTGGTTTCCCAGACACTTTCTTTTACACTTTATTTTTTTAACAGTTAATTGTAGATGGATTCAAAAACATTTTATTTCCACATTCCCTGGCAGTTGTGAAAGAGAATTTGTCCTCATAAATGGAGAACCAGGCACTGAAGTGGCAGAGGGAATAGGGCACTGCTGCATGAGGCTGGGGCCACATGGGAGGACCAGGTTTGACTCCCAGGCAAATCTGAATAGGCCTGGTGTGATGACCTTGTCTGTACAGCTGGCTGGAGCAGAAGAGACTGGGGCAGAAAAATCAGGATTTGGTGAGACCATCTCAAAATAACTGTCTCTTCTTTGCTCTTATTAGAAGAAAACATGAAGAAACGGAAAATAATTGTCCTACAATGCTTTTGTTTTTTGTTTGTTTGTTTGTTTGTTTGTTTTCATTTATTTTCAACAGCAAAACTTCTCTTGGTAAATATATGCCTCCGGGCTGACTTTACATCCTTATTCTTCAGGCTGTAGATGAGGGGGTTCAACATGGGGGTTACAAAATTATTATTATTTTTTTTTTGGAGAGGTTTTTGCTATAGGGCGCATGCGCTCGCCAGACAGAGAGAGACAGAAAGAAAGAAAGTGAGAAATCATCCCCCAGAGGGGATGGTCACACCGCAATCCCTTCTCCTCCATTCTCCTCTCGGGATCTTGGGCACGCACGTGCACGCGCCTGGCGTGAGTTTTAAGCCACGGGGTCTGGGACACGAACTGCGGTTGACTACGTGGGAGTCCAGCGACCTAGCCATTATGCTAACTGCTGCTTCCCTGGGTTACAAGATTATTAAAGATCTGAATTGCGGCACCAAATAAGGGGCTGGGATTGGGCTGTAGGTAGATGATGATCACTGGGCCATACGCACAAAGAACTGCAGTGAGGTGGGCACTGCATGTTGAGAAAGCCCGATGCCTGCCCTCTGCCAAGCGGATCTTTGATATGGAAACTCCGATGCAAGTATAGGATACAAGAATGAGAAACAAGCAAATGACCAACAAAAGACCAACGTTCCTAAAACCTACCCTCTGGGCTAGAGATGTGTCCTCGCAGGCTGGAGGTAGCACCGCAGGCACATCACAGAAGAAATAGGCCACCTCGTTAGACCCACAGTAGGGTAACTGGAAGGTGAGGGAGGTGAGCATAACAGCATGCACAAGGCCACCCACCCACGTGCCTGTCACCAAAACAGAGCAGACCCTGGGATTCATGATGACCGTGTACCTCAGGGGACGACAAATGTCTACATAGTGGTCCAAGGCCATCACTGGGTACAGGAAGCCCTCAGTGCAGCCCAGAAAATGGTAGAAGAAGAGCTGGGCAGCACAGCCCTGGAGAGAGATCCTTTGACTCTGCCCTGAAAGGTATGAAAGCATCTTGGGAGCAGTTGTCGAAGAGAAAGCCAGGTCAAAGATGGAGAGGATTCCCAAGAAAAAATACAAGGGAGTGTGAAGCGGCAAGGAGGAGAGGATCGCCGTGAGGATGAGCACATTTCCCAAGAGGGTGCACGACTATATTGACAAGAACAGGAATAGAAGGGTGGTCTCCGGGCCCTCTGACTCAGGGATCCCCAGCAGGACGAATTCCGTCACCATTGTGCAATTTCTCATTTTTACGGGATGATCAGCTCTTGGGTGTCTGGGGAAAGAAATATGTAGTTAAGTTTATTATTGTGTTAGCTGTGTTTAGATCAATAAAACGGTGAAGCAGACGAAGATCTAAGTATTTAGAGTGGTGCTCCCTGACAGAGCCGCCGTGCTCTGCCTGTCCACCCTGTTCTGAGCTCCTCTGCAGTGCAGCCTGACTGTGGACACCCCTCAGCACAACCTCACCAACACGCCTTACACGATCACCTCCTATTGATCATTCTTCACATTCACTGATACAGCACGTCAATACCAAGTGGGATTTTGTGCGTATAAAGGGTCAAATATAAATTCCGTGTCTTTATAACCAACAGGGTCTCATCCAAATTTCTTATATTCATTTGAAACAACTTGGTTACACTAAACCCAAAAAGACATTTATGATCATGTCAGTCATGTAAAGATATGTCTTCTTTCTTGCATTGTCTCCTTGGGTATGAGGGTCAACCATTAGAATACAGCCAAAATAAGGGTCTTAGATGTTTCTTGATGAACAGAAAAATACAATATTATCTTTATCCATGAAAGGCATCTGTATTTAGTATACTTGAGTAACTGGCAGCTTCTATTTCAGTCCAAAGGATACAATTTTATAACTAGATCTCAGTTAAACAATACCCTAACATGTAGAGTAGAAGGCCTGGATTACAGATGGTAAAACTATGCTACAAGCTTTTTATTTTGAAAATTTCTGACACATTTTCTACTTATTCAATCCACTCTAAGACTCTGAGATCTTTAAATTACAGATGGATTCATGGATTCCATCACCTGAACCTCTATGAACTATCTATTATCTATCTATCTATCTATCTATCTATCTATCTATCTATCTATCTATCTATCTATCTATCTATCTATCTATCTATCTATCTATCTATCTATCTATCTATCTATCTATCTATCTATCTATCTATCTATCTATCTATCTATCTATCTATCTATCTATCTATCTATCTATCTATCTATCTATCTATCTATCTATCTATCATCTATCTATCTATCATCTATCTATCTATCTATCTCTCTGTCATCTATCTATCTATTTTCTCCCTGAAGTTTGTGAAAGGGGTGGGAGAATGAAAGTCCCTGATAAAAAGTGAAGGACAAAATTTAGGCACTTACATTGCAAACAGAGAACATAACTGGCCAGGATGTCTGTGTGGTGTTTTCTTTCTTTCCCCAACAGAAGCAAGGAGGCTCCCTTGCCTAACTCCCCATCAGCCTCTTGTCTGCATAAAGATGGCCTGAATCCTCCTTTACAGTCACTGTTAGATAAAATGTCTCAAATCTAAATGCGCTTCAGTTTCCTTACAGTCAATTCCCGTGTGACTCCAGGAGCTGCTAGACTCTCCAAACACAGGAGATTTTAAATAACCTTGGTCTTCCTTTGGGTGTTAATTCCCCAAGCCAAGGACCTTATGAGCAAGGGAGCAATTAACTACTTCAAGTAACTGAACCTGAGAGAGAAGTGCAGGAGAAAGAGAGAGTGAACACCTGATTAAGTAATTTTTACAAATATTTGTCAGAGTGTCTATAATTTTGAAAAATTCCTTTTACACATATAGTGCACAAATTTATAAAATCCCTTTTATATTGAACTTTTTAATATGGATGTGTTGTATTAGGAATAAATTATACATTATTTTATTACATATTACCAGTAGTGTTTACAAAGTACAGACAATAGTAACCCAGCTAATTAAAGAAACTGATGAAAAGCTGTCTCTGGAAAGGCACATATCAGGGACGCTCTAGGGATTTTAGGTATAAGAAGCTGCATTATGGTCTCAGGGCTCTGCGGTCAGATGACTCGGCCTCAGCTGCCTTGGTTTCTGTAACCCTCAGCAAAGAGTAAAATTGAATTTCCTTGTCTGATTGAATGACACCCCCATGACTACGGTGCAGAATACAGTGCAATGGATGTGGGCAGTCTTCTCAAAGGGCAGGGGTTAGGGCCATTGACAGGAGGAAGGTGGAAGGAATGTACTGAGAAGACAGAAATAATGTCCGCTCTCACTGGAGTGTTGTCTTATACCACTGGGCACCTGTGACAGCTTCAGTGTTAAATTCCTTGGATACTCCATAAATATTGGGAAGGAGTTTGTATTAAGTACTAAATTCCTTTATGAAGCAATCATTAATTTGTTTATTTATATTTTCATGGGTTTAGTTTATTCCAACAGATGAGTGTCAGTTATATGTTACACATTATTTATTTGTCAGGGCAGACAGAAAGCTTGTGGGTCATGTATGTGCATGCGTGGAGTGTGTGTGTGTGTGTGTGTGTGTGTGTGTGTGTGTGCGTGCATTTGGGGAGTTGTATATAGCCCATCTGCTTAAATTCGTAGGACCAGCAGGTGGTGTGGAGGTTAAGGCTGTTGGGTTCCACATGAATGACTACAAGGTTTGAGTCTCAGACTCAAGAGCTTGAAAATCATGCTGGACACATATGTGAGTGTGGCTAGAATCCCAACAGGAGGGTGGAGGAGAAGGGACTACAGTGAGACCATTCTCCCCCAGGGGTGACTTCTCACTTTCTCTCTCTGTCTCTCACTATTGTGAGTGCATGTGCCCTACAGCAAAACTAAAAAAAAAAAAAAAAAAAAAAACCAAGACAAACAAACAACAACAAAATGTGATCCCAGAACATGGGAACTAATCTATAATGATATAAAGCATGTTAGTTTGTGTATGGGAAGAAGGTGAGGGTTAGGGTGGAGGTAGCAGGGAAGGAATGAATTAGAAAGAGACACAAAGTAGGCAGTCCTGTAGCCTAGTGGTTAAGGGAGCCAGATTCCACATGGCCGACTGCCGTTGGGATCCCAGGCCCCAGCAGCTAAAAAAATAAATGCTGGGGGACCAGCAGGTGGTGTGGTGGTTAAGGGCGCTGGATTCCCACATGGCCAACCGCGGTTTGAATACCAGACCTGGCAGCTTGCTTTCTCACTTCTCCCCCTCCCCCTCTCACCCTATTCCTCTTTGGTCAAATATAAATAAATATGTAAATAAAGTTGAAATAAAGTAATTATTTTTTAAAATGCTGGGCATGTATGCGTGTGTGCACAAAATCCTGACTGGAGGGAGAAATGGAGGAAAAAGGATTGCAGTGTGCGAGCTGTATGGACACAGCTGGGTACTACTTTATAGTATGTTCATTCTACTCACTGGGGTTTATGCCTAGGGCCAGATTTGGGTACATGTATATGTGTCAGCTGTGCTAGCTATTGGATATATTTAGAC
>NW_006203407.1:20534-21735 GCF_000334495.1 Tupaia belangeri chinensis | reverse complement strand
TGGTGTTTTCTTTCTTTCCCCAACAGAAGCAAGGAGGCTCCCTTGCCTAACTCCCCATCAGCCTCTTGTCTGCATAAAGATGGCCTGAATCCTCCTTTACAGTCACTGTTAGATAAAATGTCTCAAATCTAAATGCGCTTCAGTTTCCTTACAGTCAATTCCCGTGTGACTCCAGGAGCTGCTAGACTCTCCAAACACAGGAGATTTTAAATAACCTTGGTCTTCCTTTGGGTGTTAATTCCCCAAGCCAAGGACCTTATGAGCAAGGGAGCAATTAACTACTTCAAGTAACTGAACCTGAGAGAGAAGTGCAGGAGAAAGAGAGAGTGAACACCTGATTAAGTAATTTTTACAAATATTTGTCAGAGTGTCTATAATTTTGAAAAATTCCTTTTACACATATAGTGCACAAATTTATAAAATCCCTTTTATATTGAACTTTTTAATATGGATGTGTTGTATTAGGAATAAATTATACATTATTTTATTACATATTACCAGTAGTGTTTACAAAGTACAGACAATAGTAACCCAGCTAATTAAAGAAACTGATGAAAAGCTCTCTGGAAAGGCACATATCAGGGACGCTCCAGGGATTTTAGGTATAAGAAGCTGCATTGTGGTCTCAGGGCTCTGCGGTCAGATGACTCGGCCTCAGCTGCCTTGGTTTCTGTAACCCTCAGCAAAGAGTAAAATTGAATTTCCTTGTCTGATTGAATGACACCCCCATGACTACGGTGCAGAATACAGTGCAATGGATGTGGGCAGTCTTCTCAAAGGGCAGGGGGTAGGGCCATTGACAGGAGGAAGGTGGAAGGAATGTACTGAGAAGACAGAAATAATGTCCGCTCTCACTGGAGTGTTGTCTTATACCACTGGGCACCTGTGACAGCTTCAGTGTTAAATTCCTTGGATACTCCATAAATAATGGGAAGGAGTTTGTATTAAGTACTAAATTCCTTTATGAAGCAATCATTAATTTGTTTATTTATATTTTCATGGGTTTAGTTTATTCCAACAGATGAGTGTCAGTTATATGTTACGCATTATTTATTTGTCAGTGAGACCATTCTCCCCCAGGGGTGACTTCTCACTTTCTCTCTCTCTGTCTCTCACTATTGTGAGTGCATGTGCCCTACAGCAAAACTAAAAAAAAAAACCAAGACAAACAAACAACAGCAAAATGCCTTATAATGCATCT
>NW_006203407.1:15844-20487 GCF_000334495.1 Tupaia belangeri chinensis | reverse complement strand
CATTCTACAGTCAATGAAAGCCGGGGACAGAGACATTAAATAGCTTTTCCCTGGTCATGGGGCTTACCCTGGGAGGAGCTGAGAGTTGGTATCTTCAGACTTTTGACCATCAAGTTTCTGGTCATGAAGTTTTGATACTTAGTGTGTATGCCCTCTAGCAAAAACTCTCTTTAAAAAAAGTTTTGATATTTAAGTTGTCACACTACTCCAAATACACCTGGAATTTTTTATGTAAGAAGTAAACTTGATATTTTTTGTTGCAAATGTAACTATTTATAAAAAGATATAAAAGGTAATAATTCTACCATTTTCATTTTTTTGAAGCATGACTAACTTGAAAAAATATTTTGTACAAAAAACAGATTGATGAATCCACTCTTAATCAAAAACTGAAATTCTATTAAATTTTCTCTGGTCTAGGTTGGCCCCATAGACTAATTGTTAAGAGAGTCAGGTCCCATGTGGCCAACTGCAGTTTGAATGGGTGCCAGGAGAGGGGAAACAAAGGTGGGTGTGTGCTTGCATGCAGGTGTTCCCCAAATACCAACACTATGGAGAATGGGGGAGAAGGGATTGTGGAATGACATGCTTTTGAGGGGTGCTTTCCCTCTCCCCTCTCTCTCATTCTGTCTCTCTGTCTCTCTCTAGTGAGCATATGTATTCCCTGGCAATTAAAAAAAAGTTAGTCCTGGAAATATTCATTCCAGGAAAGCAGGTGTTATGGATTATTTTAGATGTCCAACCAGAATGTTTTAAAAATGAGGTTTTAGGGCAGCCCACAGAGCAGAGTTGAGCACTGTACATAGGAAGCCGGATGCCACCTGGCCGGCTGTGGTCTGAGTACAGGCCCTGGTGGCCTGAGAAACAGGCCGGTTGCATGCGCATGTGAGCCCCAGATTTTGGTGGATACAAAAACAGAGGAAAAGGTTGCAGTGAGACCACACAGAACTGGGTGCTGCTTTCTTTCTCTTTTTCATTCTTTCTTTCTGGAGGAGTGCCCATTTCCTCTGGCAATTAAAAAAAGAAGAAGGAGGAGGAAAGAAAAAGGAGGAGGAGGAGAAGAAGGGGAGCTGAGCTAAATTATTGTGATAGTCACAGTGACAGCATTCTGGTTCTGCATCCTCAACTAATCCCATGTTTTCTGGGATAACATCTGTTACAAAACAAGTAGGACATTCCTTAATAAAATGAATCAAAAATAGTCCCTTACTGTTGCTTATGCATCCCTTCCTCTAAAAAATGTATACATATATGTCACAAAACTATCATAGACAAAAAAACAAATTGCAAGTTGTATTTTATTAGCAATCTTAAGCAAATGTTTATGTGCATTCATTTCTTTGTGCTAAATGTAGATTCTGTATGTATCTCAAATATATTAAATATTAATATTTAATAAAATATCACTTTATTTTAATTGGCATGAAATTTATATAATTATAAACATTATGGTTTAAAATATGTATACTTTGTTAAATGACTCAGTCAAGCTAAGTAACATATGCATAACCTCTGTTAGACAACACCTAAAAGTAAGAACATGCAGTGAAAATCTTCCTATGTATGGCTTGTGTCACATACCGTAATGTCCTTCAGTTCTTCTATGTTGTTGTAAATGACAGAATTTCCTAGTGCTGAAAGGCTGGAAGGTATATGCACTTGTATATGTATATATCACATTCATCCATCCATTCATCCACAGGTGGACATGCACATTGTTTCTACACTTGGCTACTGTGAATGAGCCTGTACGAATGTGAGAGTGTAGACAGCTCTTCTACATACCGATTTCAGAGAGCTGTAACTTTTTACATTTCTGTTTTATTGACACCAGACTCAACAAAATTATGTATTCAAGATTTTAAATTTTCTTCTTCATATAAAAGAACACGTTGGGGAAGTTATGAGGCATAAAAAAAAAGAAAAATATTGTCTTTTAGAAAATTTTAATTTAATAAAAACAAACATTTTTTTCACAAAGGCTTGGACAACACATAGCACCATGCTTGACAGTGAAGGTCATACAGAAAAAAACTGAATGGTAGTGAGGTCTACTTGATCTTGGCTTCCACGTGGGGAAGAGGCAGGGGAGGGAAAGATTTAAGAGGCAGGTGAGTGAAAGAGTAAGAAGTGCTCCTTGTTCAACTTTCCTCCTGTGATGGGACAGGTGGGTCCACCAGGTCACCCCGTGCTGTAGGCTCTGCTGTCTCCAATCCAGCCAAGACATCAGAGTCCCCACCTGTGCTCAGTCTAAGTCACAATGTCCACTCACTACCAAGAACCCTGGGATGGAGGACATTTGAATCTTGCTGGTTTATTTTCCCTCCATTTGCTGGTGATTCCTGCTTGCATTCTTTGTGAGTTAGAACCTGGGAACTGAGTAGAAGTCCAAGGCCCCAACTCACATCAAATACAGGGACAAGGAGCAATCCCACTGGAGAAAGGTGATGTAGTTGCTGGCAAACACTGGAGTAGGCAATATCAACTACCCAGTTTGTGATTCTCCTCTAAAAAGATCTAACAGGTGTGTGGAGGATTGGAGCAGGCAGGAAGACATGAAGCCTGGGTGGGAAGACATGATAGGAGGCGAGGATCTCAGTGCTTTGGAACTAATTGTAATAATAGTCAAAGAATCTGGACCAGATAAGATGCTAATTAAGGGCAAAAATGGCTGACAGGAGAGAACATCATGTGATCAAATTGGAGGTTTCCATGAGGTCATTTATTCATACTATAAAAAATTCATTAGCAGCTACCATAGGCACCTGTGTTCTGGTGACAGGAATTAATGACAATGTCTGTACCCAAAGAGCTTATAGTTTAGTAGAGAAAGAGAAGTGGTAATCAAACAGTCATACATGTAATCTCTAATTACTTGATGTAGTAATTGTTGTGGAAATATTAAAGGGATTGGAAAGTTTTAAAGGGAGAGCATTAGTACCCAGACTAGTTCACTCATGTAGCTCTTTCATGATGGCAAACATGGATTTACAAATTTGAATAGCTACATGGCATTCCTTCAAGGTGGGGGAGGGCTTCCCTGAGGAAAACGTTATGTGAGTTCAGTGGGGCAGGAGACCATTGCAAGACTGTGTTTACAGAACATAGTCAGTGGTGTTTTTGTCCCAGTCACTGGTCAGAGGCTAAAAGTGCTGCAATAGTGACCTGGGGATTTCCAAATCTGAAATCTGTCTGGGAACTCATCTTGAAACGTGGATAAGCCAAGGTCAAGATCAGACCCTCCCCTGACAGACAGCACATGACTACTGAGAATCTAGGGAGGTTTGGCACATTTGTTAAGGATGCGTCATTCAGCCCATCTGCCAGCTGAACTAGACCCAGAAAGTCTAAAAGCACTCTGCGTTGGAAGCATGTTTTGGGTTTTTTGAATTGTTACCAAGTATCTTCAGAGAAGATTATCATCTGGTCCAATTTGAGAAATGTAAAGGAAGACTCAGGAATACACCCTAGTTGATGTTCATGACAGGCACCCTGCATCACAGCCCAGTTGCAAAGAAAAACTCCAGCATTTTTCATGTCGGCCTGTGCCTTCTCTGAAATCTGCCCATCAGGAGGAGGGGTCCCAGCTTCATCACATCTATCCTGGGTTATAATGTTGGTGAATGAATAACCCAAACGTGTATAAGGCTCCCCAAGACTCCTGCAGGAGTGGGCCAGACCCACGCCATATTTGAGACTGGAGATTGCTAGGGCCTTGTTTTGAAAAGATTTAGAATACAGTCAAAAGTAGCACAAAAATAAAAAAAGTAAGAGTTCAGGTGAGGAAAGGGTGCAAAGCGATCTCTCACTTTCCCTCTCACAGACTCTCTCTGATGAGTGCACGTGCACTATGACCAACACCTTAAAAAAATCATAAAATTTTTTAAAAAGATTATGGTTTCTGTATCAGGAAGTTTAAGAAACTATACAGTTGTTTAAAGCAGCGTTTTACAGGAGAAAGAGAAATTGAAGAGGTGATTCCAGCTATCATGAGGAGAGTAATGTGGGGAAACAGGTAAGGAAGAGCAGGGAAATGGGTCAGAAAGAGCCCTGGATGGCAGAATTTAGAGAGAGTTGGTCAGTAAGGGGTAATTAAAAACAAGCACAAAGAAAGGAGCATTGTATAATCGAAGAGTTCAAGGAAATAAAGAGAAAGAACTTTCAGATAAAGCTTGAGATGAGGTAAAGCAAATTTAGGTCCCCAAACATCACATTAAAGATCATGGTCTCAGTTGGTGAGAAGTCACCATATTTATCAGGGAGGGCAAGTGCAGAGTCAGGAACTGCGAGATGAGGTAAAGCAAATTTAGGTCCCCAAACATCACATTAAAGATCATGGTCTCAGTTGGTGAGAAGTCACCATATTTATCAGGGAGGGCAAGTGCAGAGTCAGGAACTGCACAGGAGGGGAGTTGATAGGAGCGGTGGATGGGAGGGGCTCGGGGAAGAAACACTTGACAGATACAGGAATGTAAAGTTCTCTGTTGAAAATCATGTAGGGGGACCAGCAGTTAGCGTAATGGCTATGTCGCTGACCTCCCATGTAGTCAACCGCGTTTCAAGTCCTGGACCCGACTTAAACTCACTCCAGGTGCATGTGCATGCGTGCCCAAGATCCCAAGAGGAGAAGGGATTGTGGCATG
>NW_006203407.1:13602-15762 GCF_000334495.1 Tupaia belangeri chinensis | reverse complement strand
AAAAAAAAAATCATATTGGTGATATCCTTGATCTGATGCTGTGTACTGCATGTGTACCTTGAAAATCATTCTGTGTGCTACAGAGATGTACAACGAATAAATGTTAACAACAAATTAGGGACCAGCAGAAGGTATGGTGATAAAAAAGGACTGGACTCCCACATGAGGGGACCCCAGTTTGAATCCTGGACCCAGCAGCTTGAAACTCACACCAGGCACACATGCATGCATGCATGCCCAAAACCCCAGGAGGAAAACGGAGGAGATTGCGGCATGGCTGTCTGTAGGAATATGTTCGGAGTGAGGCCCTGAGGATGTGGGGGCATGTTCTGAGCAAACATCATCTGTCCCTTTTGGCTATGACAGGACTTTGCAGCTTGTCCTTTCCTTGACCCTTACTGTGAGCAGAGCAAAGGGTGACATTTTCTAGGGGCCTTCCAACAGATACATCTGATGGAATTCAGGAAACATCCTGACCCCAATTAGCAAAGTCCTACCCTTGCTCTGCCTCTGTAAGATTCTTTAGCCTTATCAGCACCCCTTTGATGTTTGCAAGAAAGTGTCCTCCCACACCTGTAGCTAGGCTTCTCTCCACTAGATAAGAAGTTTTTGGGGATTTCTCTTTGATATGGAGGTAGTCAAGAGATACACCTAGCCCAGTATGTCTAAGCCCTTATAAATTTGTTACCTGCTTATGTCTGTAACATAACAATTTACCTATGGAATGTCATGAAGTACATGTATGTAATGTTGCTCTATGCTATAAATAAGGACACCCAGTTTGGCCGTTTGGCACAAATTGCTTGGGTTGCTTAGCAGCTCAGGCTGCCTGTGTCCATTACTACTCTGTCTCTCTGTCTCCTTCTTTTCTGCTTCCTCTTAGATAGAGCTAAGTCCAGGGCAGATGCAGACAGCCGTCCCCACAGGGGGTGATCTCTCACTTTCCCTGTCACAGACTTTCTCTGATGAGTGCATGTGCACTATGACCAACACCTTAAAAAAATCATAAAATTTTTTAAAAAGATTATGGTTTCTGTATCAGGAAGTTTAAAAAACTATACAGTTGTTTAAAGCAACGTCGTGTTTCAGTGTGTTACAGGAGAAAGAGAAATTGAAGAGGTGATTCCAGCTATCATGAGGAGAGTAATGTGGGGAAATAGGTAAGGAAGAGCAGGGAAATGGGTCAGAAAGAGCCCTGGATGGCAGAATTTAGAGAGAGTTGGTCAGTAAGAAAGGAAAACCAATAGTCTCTGGGGTAGAGCATTTCGGGACGTGCCTGTGGGGAAAGGCCCTGTGTTAGCCTAGTCTCATGACAGCACAGCAGAACTTCACTTCTGCTTATTAAATGTCTATGCCTGAGTGAGAATCAGTGAGAATCGTGGTTTGATCTCCGTGTCAGGTAAGGGCCCCACACAGGTGTCCTCTGGGAGCACCCCGAGGTTTCAGATCAACAGAGGAGAGGAACTAAGTGAGAATAATACAGCCTCCTCTGAGGGATGAGAACATTTTATTACAGATGAGTTCAGGCAAATTTGTAAACATCAATACTATCTTATTGAATTTAGAAACGACTCTTTTCTTTCAACAAACTACTCTGGATTTTTTTTTCTGCTGAAATTATTGGAGTTCATATAATCAGCTTCTCTCTCCCTCCCTTTTCTTTTCTTCTTTTTTTTTTTCTTAGGGAGATTTTTGCTGTAGGGTGCATGTACTCACCAGAGGGATAGGGAGACAAAAAGTGAGAAATCACCCCTGGGGTGGGGGGAGGATGGCCACACCACAATCCCTTCTCCTCCATTCTCCTCTCAGGATTTTAGGCACTCCTCTTAGGATTTTAGGAATGCATGCACATGTGTCTGGTGTGAGTTTGAAGCCACCAGGTCCAGGATTCAAACTTCGCTTGACTATGTGGGAATATAACAACATAACCATTACGACATCCACTGGTCCCAATCAGCTTCTCTTACATAGACTGAGATGTCCTTTCTTATTCTTCTTGGAAAAAATATGAAAAATAAATGTTATAGATTCATTGCAAAATAATAAAAATAACATAGAAAATGTAGATAAAGAAATGAAAATCCCCAAATCAGGTTACCCAGTTTGAAAATAAAAATTAAATTTTGTATTACTGTGATTGTTATTGTTGACACATAGTAA
>NW_006203407.1:10164-13020 GCF_000334495.1 Tupaia belangeri chinensis | reverse complement strand
AGTCAATCACTATTTCTCATTTTGCTTGTAAAAAGACTTTACCCATCATGAAATACTTCTCAGACCAATCCAGTGGAGAATATAAATGTCATCATCAACAGGTAATAAGCCATATCTGTTTCTCACTAACGTCCTCCCTCCGTATTGTTCACTTGCTATCTTTCTCTATCCTCTTCTCTTCACTTCCCCCATTCCACACTGTCCTATTCGTATTAAGTACCTTCACTGCTTTTATGTCCTCCAATTTTTTGCTCTCTATCATAGAGTGCGGATAGTCGGTATATATTGAGTGGATACATACAATATCTTTCTTTCATAGCCTGGCTTACTTCACACAGCAATAGATCCTCCATATCTGACCACTTTCTATCAAATGCCAGGGTCTTGTTATTTTTTATGGCTGAATAGTATTCCATAGAGTATATATACCACACTTTTCCAATCCATTCATCAGTTTGTGGACATTTAGGTTGGTTCCATGTCTCGGCAATTGTGAATAATGCTGCAATAAACATTGATGTGCAAGCACTTTTCTGACTGAACGTTCTCCTGTCTTTTGGGTAAATACCCAGAAGTGGTATTGCTGGATCAAATGGTAGTTCTCAACTTTGTATTCTTTAATCCAGGTGTCTCCACCCACTTCCCCCAAACCTTCCTGCCTCCAGGAATCACTGTTCTATTCTCCATTTCTTTGAGATTATCTTTTATAGTTTTCACCTTTCTGTGAGAACATATAGTATTTCTCTCTTTGTGTCTGGCTAATTTCACTGAACATGATATTCTCCAGGCTCAGCGATGTTCCCTTAAATGTTAGGATTTCATTGTTTCTAATGTCTGACATAGAGTGTGTGTGCATGTGCATGTTGGTATATTTTCTTTATACATTTTTCCGTTCATTTTACATATCGGTCGTCATAAACACTCTACAATAAACACTGAACTGCAGACATCTCTGCAACATACTAGCTTCTTTTCCTTCAGATAAACACTTGTAGAGTGGCAGGATTATTTCTTTTACATATTTTGGTGAAATACTCAGTAATCCATTTATATTGTGTATGGACAGACTTAGATGGTAAGAAAAATAAACAGAAGAGACTTTTATGGCTTCTGCTTGCTATGAAAATGCCCATATTCCCTAACCCTTTACATTATAGAATCATTGTGTTGGGGAAGGAGAAAATTGAAGAAACGAGGATGAAAAGATGAAAGAAAAAAATAGTTAATAATGAGAGTGACTTTAGAAAATAGAAAGACTTACAGAAAGACTTCTGATGTTAGAAATCCTAAAGCAAGTCTTAGATAACAAATCATTCAGATTGTGGTTTGTAAATAAGAACATTTAAATATTAATATATCTAAGTAAGGCATCTTATTATTCTGTATCCTCATTTTTCACACATTAACTGTGCAATTACAGCATATTTCAATGGCTAAGTCACATTTATTTATTCTTTCATACAACAAGCCTACAACCTTACTATGTCACTAGGCTGTGTCCTGTGGATACAACCATGAATAAGAGAAACAGGATCCCTACTCCGTTGGAACTTTGCATGGTCTAGAAAGAAGCACATTGAACTTCAGTGTGACAACCATCTGTTTGTCATCCCTACACAGATCAGGCAGCAACCACAGCACATGGAATCATCTCCCGATATCTGCACTAAAAAACACAAATTAATATTGGAGTAGTTTGGATCCAGCATAGCATTTAGGATAGACAACTTCTAAGTGTGGGAATTAGATTCTGTGCCATCATAGACGTTTTTCAGTTAGGTTTGGAGGGGCCACAGAATCTTCATCTTGCATGGAAAATGATTTATATCATATATGGTCTTCATTATGGCACTGAACTCATGCTTGTTATAAGGAAGTAATTCATGTTATTTGAGAGTCTCACTTTCTTCATTCATTTTAATGATTTCAAATAGTTGGGAACTTTTGCCAGTAAATTGCAAATGATAAAATCCATGAAAATGAGGAGCTAGTATATCTGAGATCCCCAGTATGTAGTATGCCATCTTTCTCCTTGGATTACAAGAATGTTGAGAACTAATTACTGACTCCAGTCTCCTGGGAGGCCAAGGAGAAAATCTAACATGTTGGGAAAACACAATGAGCAATTAGGCTATTTTCTCATCAACAGTCCTGGGTGGGAGGGCTTCCCACTGCACTGCATGTACAATGAGGAGTAAGTTGGGGCGCTGGAGCATGGTGCAGGAGGAAATCCTCAGCACAGTAGGAGTTATGGATGCTCGGGGCTACGCCCTGGGTCACCAACAGCAAGATGTGACACAGTGGGCAAGACAGCATCCCCCTCTTAGGGGACAATGGCCGGTACAACAGAGTAAGTGTGAATAATAACAACGTCAGTATGTCATCATGACCTCCGTCAGTGCTTGTTTTACAGTTATTTATTAAACACCCTGTTTGTATCATGAGCAAATCAGAAGGAACATTTGATTCTGCCATTCATTAAGGACATTTTTTTTTTTTTGGAGTTAAAGCACAAGTTTATTTAGGTGCAAACTTTGACACCCATGCATAATTTTTTTTAAAAAGTATGTATTTTTCCATGAACGTTTTTAAAAAAATTTATTCATTTTCTACATTAATTCACTATACACCATCACAACACACAAATGAATTTTCCATCCAAAATACACTGTGCATTGGCTCAATCAAGCACATCAACATACATGTTCTCAGCAAATAATTTTCCAATTCTTATGTCCTGCATACCTTGCCTTTTGTTTTGCCATCCTTGATTCCCCATCCCCCACCCTCTGCCATGTCCCATCCTCCTCCCACATTGTCCCTGGCATCCACGGTTGCCCTCCATGCCTTCCCCCC
>NW_006203407.1:0-9554 GCF_000334495.1 Tupaia belangeri chinensis | reverse complement strand
CTCTTTCCCCAAAGCAGACACCGCTGGAAGCACAATAGTCAACAGCAAGCTTGGCCCAAAGGCCAGCCCAAGGAATCCAACCCGCCCAGAGCCATCACTAGCATCTCCCTGACAATTACTAATCTATTCTTCCTTTTCATAATTTTATCATTTCAAGAATTTTATGTAAGTGAAATCATACACTAAGTAACCTTTTAAGATTGGCTTTTCACTCTCACTCAGCATACCTTTGAAATCTATCCAAGTTATTGTGTCAGTTGTCTGTTTCTGTTTATTTATTTATTCATTTTTAAAGAATGGTTTTGTTTAACTTTATCTATTTATTTTAATTTGACCAGAGAGGGATAGAGCAAGAGTGAGAGTGAGAGGGGGGGCGGTGGGAGAGAGAAAGCAAGCTACCAGGTCTGGGACACAAACCAAGTTCGGCCAAGTGGAAGTCCAGCGCCCTTACTGGCCCGGCAGCCACGCGCAGGCCCAGGGGCCACGTGCAGGCCCGGCGGCCACGCACAGGCACAGGCCCGGTGGCCACATGCAGGCCTGGCAGCCACACACTGGCCCAGTGGCCACACGTAGGCGCAGGCCCAGCGGCCACGCGCAGGCCCGGAGGCCACACGCCAGCCCTGGAGAGGCAGCGGAACGCGGAGCAGAGCCCCGGCCGTGTAGGCCTGGGGGGCCGCACAGGGCAGGGGGGGGGCAAGCTCAGGGCCCGCCACCGCCGCGCCCATTAAGGACATTTCTGAATCTAGGCTCTCAACCCAGAAACCTGGCCATTTGAAGAACAGCAAAGGAGCTAGAGGAGAGCTTAAAGACAGGAATTATAGTTGGAATTACATTTTAATGGATCATAGAGAAAATCTATTATGATAAAATTGGAAGAGATTTTCTAAAGCATTATAACCTTTTAAGTGTTCATTACATTTTAGTATTGCCCTGTGTTGTGTTGTATTGACAAGATATAGAATGAGTATAAAAAAATATGTGTGTGTGTTTAAAGAACAGAGGAGCAGGCGCCAGCAGGTGATGCAATGGTTAAGACAATGAAGTCCCATATGGAAAACCGCGGTTCGAGTCCCAGACCCAAAGGCTTGAAACTCATGCCGGGTGTATATACATGCAAGCCCACAATCCCAAGAGGAGAATGAAGGAGAAGGGATTGTGGAATGGCCATCTCCTTGTGGGGGAGGGTGTGATTTCTCACTGTCTGTCTCTCTGTCTGTCTCTCTGTATCTCTGGTGAGAGCACATTCCCTGTAGGAATAATCTCTCTAAGAAAAAGAAAGAATAGAGGAGTGGAAACTGCATAACACTCTTAGGTGTATTTTAACATTTGCCTGCTGGAAATGAAAGGGAAATAAAGAAAGCATATTTATTTAAGATGAAAATGAAGGACCAACCAGTGAGTGTAGCGGTTAAGGTGCTGGATTCCCATGTGGTCAACCATGTTTTGAGTGCAGACCCAGCAGGGTGAAACACGCTGGGCTTGTGTGTGTGATGCCCAAATCCTGACAGGAGAATGGGGAAGGGATTACAGCATGACATCCCACAGGGGAATGATTTCTTGCTTTCTCTCTCTCTCCCTGCGTCTCCAGTGAGCATACGAGCCTCTTAGCCAAAAACTCTCTTAGGGGAAAGAAAAAAAAAAGCAGAAATAACTCTTTTTCTTTTTTCCCCCAGTGTGGTGTTCACTGATTTCTAGCCAGAATGACTACCTAACTGTGGGTTAGAGTGACAGTATCTCAGAAGATACTACACCTGGCACAGCAAAGTGCACTGGTGACTTACAGTTTCCACTTCACTGATTTTTTTAGTCACCTGTGTTGATAGACAGGGATTGAGGTAAGAGAGCGCCATTCTCAAGTGAGTTACAAAACACAGGTACCCAGCTCTCTTGAATTCTTCTCTTTCCTTTCCCTCCCAGCTCCCTTCCCATTGCTCTCTTTCTTTCATTCCACTAGTTATCCTCTGCTTTCTAAGAAATACTTGGCTTACAAGAAAAGCCTTAAACCACCTCTAGGTAAAATATAAAAATAAACAAAAAACTAAATCAGAAAAATTGAATATGCTTGTTATAACATTTGCCATATCTTCTACAAATAAAATGTACTTTTCCTCTGAGAGTAAAGAAAACAAACTAAATTATGTAAATCGTACGTTAAAAAAAATGAGACATAATATTTCTCATGAATGGAGAATATTCATTGTTCCTTGCATTTACACAAAAATTCTAACACGGGCTTCCTGACTGATATAGAGATAAATCAGTGTTCTATTTATTTCGTAAGTACCTTAGAGCACCATACTTAAACAGTGTGTGTGTGTGTGTGTGTGTATCCACACTGATACCATGATATAACACAGACATGCTTTAAAATAATGAGGTTAAGTGGTAGGTTGATGCAGAGGATAATTCATTCCAAAATGCCTCAGATGAGAATGTCACCCAATAAACAGAGAAAGAAGCCCAGTGGCTCTGTCACAAGGGCAGGGTGTTGCAGTGTGAGCCGGGGACTACATGGGAAGACTAGGTTTGCATCTTACAATTCTACCAGTCTCCTCATTGAAAAAGAAACAAAGATTAAACTTTTTCTAGAAGAACTCGAAGTTTTTTCATATATTTTTTACAACGAAGGCTGTCTTACCAAATACATTTTGTAGGGCTGATTTTACATCCTTATTCCTTAAGCTATAGATGAGTGGGTTCAAAAAGGGAGTTACGAGATTATTGAAGATCTGAATTATGGCACCAAATAAGGGTCTGGGATTGGGCTGAAGAAAGATGATGATCACTGGGCCATAAAAACAAATAATTGCAGTGAGGTGGGCACTGCAGGTTGAGAAAGCCCGATGCCTGCCCTCTGCTGAGCGGATTTTTGATATGGAGACCCCGATGCGAATGTAGGAAACAAAGATAAGAAATAAGCATGTAAAAGCCAAAAGACCAACATTTGTAAAACCTACCCTCTCGGCTACAGAAGTATCCTCACAGGCTAGAGGTAACACTGCAGGCACATCACAGAAGAAATAGGCCAACTCATTAGACCCACAGTAAGGTAACTGGAAGGTGAGGGAACTTAGGATAATGGCCTGGGCAGAGCCACCCAGCCAAGAGCCTGTGGCCAAGATGGAGCAGACCCTGGGATTCATGATGACCGTGTACCTCAGGGGATGACAAATGGCTACATAGCGGTCCAACCCCATCACCGTGTACAGGAAGCCCTCACTGCAGCCCAGGAAATGATGGAAGAAGAGCTGGGCCACACAGCCCTGGAAAGAGATCCCTTGACTCTTCCCTGAAAGGTTCAACAGCATCTTGGGAGCAGTTGTTGAAGAGAAACCCAGGTCCAAGATGGAGAGATTTCCCAAGAAAAAATACATGGGAGTGTGAAGCTGAGAGGAGGAGAGGATCACCATGAGGATGAGCACATTTCCCAAGAGGGTGCACGAATATATCGATGAGAACAGGAATAGAAGGGTGGTCTCTAGACCTTCTGACTCAGGGATCCCCAGCAGGACAAATTCAGTCACTGTTGTGTGATTTCTCATTTTTATAGGATAATCAGCTCTTGGGTGTCTAGAAAGAGAAAGATGAGGATCAGTGGGATACATCTATAAATTAGTTCTGTTTAGTTCAATAAAGCGTAGAAGCAACCAAAGACCTGGGCACTGACAGAGTAAACAAAGGCTCATCCATCCAGATGTCTTACATTCGTGTGAGACAGTTAGTCACATAGCCCTGTAGTCACTTGGTATCATGTCTGCTGCAAAGACAAAGACACTTCTTTCCCACATTGCTTTCTCAGGTGTGAGGGTCAACCGTGAGAACGCAGCCCGAAGGAGGGTCTTAGGAATCTCTTAATGAACCGAACACTGCATACAAAGCCCCTTTCTCTGGAATCATCAGCTTCAGTCTGTATTTGTGACAGGCAGCCTCCAGCTCCTTCTCCAAAGTCTGGAATTGTCCAGCCAGGTCCAAGTTAAAAATACCCTTATTTTGTGGTGCAGAAGATACAGATCAGAGAGAGTAAAAACTTATTTTTATAAATTTCTTAGTTTGAAAAGCTGTAATAAGATTTTGTCAAAATATTCCAAGACAAATATATTTTCAAATTATAAATGTATGAATGTATTGTACTGCCTAAGCCTCTATTAATTACCTCCCATCTGTCCATCTTTCTTACCCACCCACCATCTCTTCCTTTGCTGATGTTAATGAGAAGAATGAAGACCAAGATAAACAGCAAGAGACAAAATCCAAGCAACTTACATAGCAACAGAGAACAAGACAGAGCAGTGCTATTGACTCGAGTTTCCTGTCTTTCCTCAGCAGAAGGAAGGAGTCTCCTAAACTACCATTGGCCTGACGTCTGCAGTGTCCTTTACAGTCATTTTACAATAAAATGTCACAAATCTAATGTGCTCAGTTTCCTTATGGTTACTTCCTGTGTGACTGCAGAAACTGCAATCATCTACAAACATACGGGATTTTAAATAACTTTGATCTTCCTTTGGGTATTAATCCCCCACCCAGGGATCTTATTGGGCAAGGGAGCAATTAATCTGTTTATACAATTGAAACTTAGAAATAAATGAAAGAGAGAAGAATGGAGGAGAAGGGATTATGGCGTGGCCATCCCCCCTGGGGGGTAATTTCTTGCTATCTATCTCTTTCTCTCTCTGTCTGTCAGGTGAGCGCATGTGCCCTATAGCAAAAAACCTCACCTCTCCCCCAAAAAAGAGTATTAAAAAATAATTCTCTTTGTAAAATATTTCTTCATTGAGTAGTAATTATGAAAAAATTCCTTTTACATGGATAGTGGGCAAATTTTGTGAGATGTTTCTATTTTTACTGCTTTTTTTTATATGTATACATTTTTATGACTAAATTAAACATTATTTTACTATATGTTGCCAGCAGAATTGACTTACTACAACCATAGAAAGTCAGAGAATTTAGGAAACTGATGAAAAACTAGTCCTGGAAGATGGAACCTAGAGAAGCTTCAGAGAAACCAGGGAGAAGTGGGAACTAGGGAAGCTCTGTTTTTACTGCTTTTTTTTATATGTATACATTTTTATGACTAAATTAAACATTATTTTACTATATGTTGCCAGCAGAATTGACTTACTACAACCATAGAAAGTCAGAGAATTTAGGAAACTGATGAAAAACTAGTCCTGGAAGATGGAACCTAGAGAAGCTTCAGAGAAACCAGGGAGAAGTGGGAACTAGGGAAGCTCTGAGATGAAGAAGGTACAGTGCAGCCTCAGGGCTCTGCCACCAGGTGACGCAGCCTCAGCTGCTGCTGTTTCTGTGACCCTCAGCTAAGATTTCAAATCTGGTTTCCTTGTCTCGGTCACATGCCACACCCGTGACCAGGGTGCAGAGTACAGGGAATGGATGTGGGCAGTCCTCCCAAAAGACAGGGGTAAGGAGTGTTGCCAGGAGACAGAGGGAATAAATATGACTCAAAGCCAAATATAATTTAAGATGTTGCTGGAAGTATCACTTTACACTACTTGGTATCTATTAAACCTTCAGCGTTAAATGCTTTGAATACTCAACAAATATCGAGAGGAGAGCTTGTATCGAATACCAAATTCCTCATCGAAAACATGCATTCGCTTGTTTATTCATTCATGTGCCTCTTTCCATAAGATTAACAATCTATCTGGAATAAAAAGAGTATTGTTCCTTTTTATTTACAACTTAAAACACTGCTGAAATCTATAGAAGACAAAAGCAAATATCAAAGAAAGTAAATAACCTGCCTGAGTTATGGAGCTCCCAGAAGGAGCTGGGATTTGGTCTCTTCTTTAGGACTTTGACCATCAAGTTTCTGATCATAAAGTTTCAATGTTTAGCAATGTTTAGGTACTCACACTATTCCAGATACATCTGAAATATTTATGTCAAAGTAAACTTAATGTTTTTGTTGCAAATCTAAATATTCATAAAACAATAAAATAGTTAATAATCCTGTTATCCTATTTATCTTTGAATATCTAATGTTGTCCAATGTCATGAATGACTAAAAAAATAGTTTGTAGGTCTGTAGGTGATGCATAAGTTAAGGTAGCTGGATCCCACATGGCTGACTGAGTAGTTCTAGTCCTAGACCAGCAGCTTGAAAATCACACTAGGCACATGTGCATGTATGCCCAAAATCCTGGGAAGAGATTGGAGGGCTAGAGATTGTGATGTGGCCATCTCTTGTGGTGTTTGATTTCTCACCTTTCCTCTGTCTATATATATATATATATATATTAATAAAATAATATGATGAATGTACTTTTAAATAGCAAGTAAAATCTCACTCAACTTATCTTGCACTGGTAAAAATTTTTTCAAGAAATACAAGTGTCAAGGACTCTTTTTTAATGTTCAGTCACAGCATTTTAGAATCAAGGTGGCATGAGCTAAATTACTGTGGCAGTTACAGTGTAAAAAACTCAGGTCATACATTCCCAGAAGGCCAGATGTCCTATGCAGTAGTAGGTATCTGTTAAATAACAAAAAGGGAGCAGATCAAAATAGAGCAGACTTTCATAAACTCAGAAGTTTTCTTATTTTGACTAAGAATTCTTTCTTCAAGGAACTGTAGAGATGTTCAAGAACTATCACACTATCTGTGTTTTGAAGCAAAAGTTCAACGTCTGATTAATTATTTGTGTTAAATATAAAGTCTGTTTGGGTCTTGAACATATAAAATATTCGTGTTTGCTAAAACAGAACTCTGTTTACTTGAATTTTGTTTGTTTGTTGTTTTTTGCCATAGGGTACACATGCTGGAGAGAGAGAGAGAGAACCCCCCCCCCAGGGGGAATGACCACAGTGCAATCTCCATTGTCCTCTTGGACACACGTGCAAATATATGAATTTCAAGTTGGCAGCTCAGGACTCAAACCATGGTCAGCCTTGTGGGACTCCAGCACCTTAACCACTATACAACGTGCTGACCACTTTGATGTGTGTGTGTTTTTTTTTCTTTTTTCTTTTTTTTTGGAGAGGTTTTTGCTATAGGGTGCATGTACTTACCAGAAAGACAGAGAGACAGAAAGTGAGAACTCATCCCCCAGGGGCAATCGCTACGCCACAATCCCTTTTCCTCCATTCTCCTCTCGGTATCTTGGGCATGCACACACACGTGCCCAGCGTGGGTTTAAGCCACCAGGTCCAGGACTCGAACTGCAGTTGACTACATGGGAGTCCAGCGACATAGCCACTAAGCTAACTGCTGGTCCCAATGTGGTTTTAAACTAGTATTTAAAATGGTGTTTTGAAATATTGTGTCCATTGTGGAGTGGCTTAATCAAGCTATTTAATTGTATTACCTCATACTTATTTTCTTGTAGTGAGAACACTTAAAATTTATTTTCTTAATAATTATGTTATAGTACAATACATAGTTATCAACAATAGCTCCCATGTTGCACACCAGAGCCCTATAATATCCCTCTGTGTCAGTGAAACTCTGTATTCTTTGATCACCACCTCAAACTCCATCCTACAATCCCTGTGAATGTCATTCTATTATATGCTTCTATTGGAACAACATTTTAGATTCCTCTTTCTAGTGAGACCAAGCCATAATTATCTGTGTCTGACTTATTTCACATGCCGTAAAGTCTTCTACATCATTCAGATTGCTGCAAGTATCAAGATTTCCTAGTTATTTTAAGACCGATAATATTATACATATACATCCCATTTTCTTAAGGCACTCATCCATTGATGGATGCTGGGAGGCTTCCATGCCATGGCTGCCATGAGTAGTGCTAGAATGAATGTGAGTGTGGGGACTTCTCTTCTACATACTGATTTCAAATATATGTATGTTTTTAAATTTCTATTTTGTTGAAATTTTCCTCAGCAACATTATGGACAATGATTTTTATTTTCTTTAATAGATAAAGGACACATTAAAAAATGTATCATGTAAAAAGGCATTTTACCCTTTAGAGAATTTAATTTGATTAAGAATAGCATATATTCACAAAGTATTGCAATGAATCCAACACTACTTTATAGTAAAGGTCATACAGAGGGCCAGTAGGTGGTGTAGTGGTAAAGCTGGTGGATTCCCACATGGCTGACCACAGTTTGAGTCCCAGACCTTGCAACAAAAATCATTTTGGGTCTGTATATGTGCATGTCCAAAATCCCAAGAAAAGAACACAGGAGAAGGGGCTGCAGCATGGCCATCTCCCCTAGGGGATAATTTCTCACTTTCTCTCTCTGCCTCTCTCTATCCAGCAAGTACACACACCTTATTGCCTTATGAAAAAAACCTGAAAAATAAAAGAGAGAGAGAGAGAGAGAGAGAGAAAAAGTCATACAGAAAACTACAATAGAGTCAATTTGATATAGACTTTCACATGGGACAAAGTAAGGAAGAAAGGAAGGAGCATTAGTGGGGAAGAAAGGCGTCTCCCCTTCTCCTCCTTGTTGAGCTTTCCCTCTGAAATGGGACAGGTGGGTACATCCAGTCACCCTGTGATGCAGCTTTTGCTGCCATCAATCCACCCAAGAAAGAACAATCCCTACTAGACTGAGTCTCAGCCACAACTTTTGCCCCTTTCCAGAGATCCTTGTGATGGGGGATATTGAAATCTGGCTGTTTTATTTGCCCTCCATTTGCTGGTGATTCCTGCTTTCCCTCTTTGTGAGTTAGCACTTCAGAGCTGAGTAGGAGTCTAAAGCCTCACGCTCATATGGAAAGTCATTCCAGTAGGTCCAGGGAGCAATCCTGCTGAGGAAAGCTAGCCAAGTGTCTGGGAGGCACTGAGGGAGGCAATAATGAATTTGCAGTGTTGCTCAACTGCCTGGTTTGTGATTTTTCTCCAAAACAGCCTAAATGTCAATCTAGGCACATGGCAACTGAAATAATGTGGAGCAAGAAAGCTGAACTGGAACTGAAGATGAATAACACCTGAAAAGAGGAGAGTCAGGTAGACACACTGGAGGCTTCAATGGGGTCATTTTTTTTTCACTTTTTTTTGAAGAGAGATTTTTGCTATAGGGCATGTGTATGTGTACTGGACAGAGAGACAGAAAGTGAGAAATTACCACCACCAGGAGGGATATCCATGCTGCAAACCTTTCTTCTCCATTCTCCTCTTGGGATCTTGGGTATGCACACAAATGTGTCCATCATGAATTTGAAGCCACTGGGCCCAGGACTCAAACTTCCGTCAACCACATGGGAGTCCAGTGATGTAACCATTATGCCATCTGATGGTCCCTGTCTTTTCAATTTCTAAACATTCACTATGAGATACCACTCTGTGCCCAAACTACCTTTTTCTGCTGAACAGGAATGAGCAATTATCTCTGTTCTCACAGAGTTTACAGTCTGGTAAAGGAGGAGAATTACTCAATGCAGGAATTTCTGGCAAGAGAAGTTTAGTGATTGAAAAGTTACAAAGGAAGAATTTCGAGAGAGGACTGCCCTCCATAGCTTTAGCCCTGGAATCTCCAAGTCAGACACCCCTCTTTCAGCCAGGAACGCCCTCAGTCTTATTATACCACACTCCCATCTTTCAACCCCTGGGCCA
>NW_006203406.1:0-2461 GCF_000334495.1 Tupaia belangeri chinensis | reverse complement strand
ACAGAATTGATATAAATCATGCATCCAATTAGAAGACTCAATTTCATATACATAGAACTTGTTGAATAAAGAGAGGTCAGCCCTTGAAGAAGGTCTCATAAATTTCTACTGTAATCCTTCTCCAAAGGAGCTAGCAGATCTATGTTAGGGTAAATGTATTATAGAAAAGAAATATCAAAGAATTTGGAGTGTTGTCAGATACTGGATCAAGCCAGTTCCTAGAGGTGGGAACACTATCGTCAGAACAGGACTTACGGGAATTAGTAAACAAGTAGAGTTTTATTCTAGTTCTCCCTTGCTTTGGGCTTTAGTGAGACCTGAAATACATTTTGTGGTTGTTTCTCCAGTTTGTGAGAACACACCTGTGTTAGATACATGTAGCAATTGGCAGAATCCCTACAAAGGCCCTCTGTCCTGGAATAGTGGCTATGTACTGTATAAAAGCCCAAAAGGAAGTCCTTAGCACTCTCGCTCCCTGCCCAAGTGGCAAATTGATACCCCTTGGGAGAAATCCCGCTCAAAGGTGACCATCCAAACCATGAAGTGTGCAGGGATGCTTATCCTCCTACATACCTGTGTAACTCTTCAGACTGATTTAAACTGAGGTTTGCTTGACTGGGAGAATGTCTACTTTCAGACACTGTTCCAGATAGGCTCTCCTTATGCAAAGAAATCAACACATCCTCTAGTTATTGATATGCCACCACTGGGTTGTCAGAAAAGTCATGACACATTTTTGCATAGAAAAATAGAAAAATACATTATGACTTTTCTGACAACCCAGTAATCACAAAATTAAATCTTTTTTCTTTTTTGAGAAGTTTTTTATATAGGGTGCATGTACTCATCAGACAGACAGAGAGAGACAGAGAGGCAGAAAGTGAGAAATATCCCCCCGGGGGGATAGCCATGCTGCAACCCCTTCTCCTCCATTCTCCTCTTGGGATTTTGGGCACGCACGCACACCTACACCCAGCATGTGTTTAAGCCACCAGGTCCGGGACTTGAACTGTGGCCAGCTACATGGGAGTCCAGCAACATAGCCATTATGCTATCTGCTGCTCCCCTAAATATTTTTTTGTTGTTGTAGCGACAGGGGAGTCCAGCAACATAGCCATTATGCTATCTGCTGCTCCCCTAAATATTTTTTTGTTGTTGTTTTTAATTAGGAATCTTTTCTTAAAAAACCAGATAGTAAATATTTTAGGCTTGGGAAGCTATGTTATCGCACTTGTAACTACTCAACTCTGACACGGTAGTGTAAAAGTAACCATACTTAATGTGTAGATGAATGGGTGAAATGTTTGTAAAAATTTTTATTATTTTATTTTATTGTTTTACAAAACAGGCTTACCAGCTCTGTTCTACCTCAATAACTAGGAAACAACAAGATAAGTTACTTTAACCAGTTCAAGGTAGTTGTACATTTTTTACCAGTGAGTCTAGGATAAGAGGTTCTGGCAATAGATACTGGAGGGTGGGAGACTTCCAAAAGTTTATGAATAATGCATATTGTGAAAATTCTGTTGTATAGATTTAGAAATTTTTTGTTACTAAAATGAACTTGAACTTCAATTTTCTACCAACTGAGACCAGAAGAGGTTTATTCCAAGATAATTCCAGCCCTAAAATTCCATGACTATTATGCAAATATTTCCACCCCCTTTTCATCAAATTCCAAGGATATAGAGAAAGACACACAGCATCTCCTTTGCTTACTAAGTCCACCATAAAAGTACGATTGCACTCTTTTCTTAGAAAATTAAGTAAAACTAGCATTACATTCATAAAATTTAATTAGAAGTTTCCATATTGGTGATTTTTCTCAAACAAAAAATTAATTTGATTTAGGGTGACTTAGTAAATTCACCTCTAGAAAAGAACTTTCAGAAATCTATCCCCCTAAAAGTGAAATAATAAATTTCTTCACCCTCTAGTACTTTTCCACATCCACAATTCTTTTTCTTTTCTTTTTTCTCCTATACTGTAAAGACACATTGTAGTTGTTCTGTGGAGAAAACTGAAATCTGGTATTTCTTGGAGGACATAAAATATGCTATCTTATTAGCAGATCTTGACATTCAGGTTTGAATGGGAGTAGAACTGGGCTTTTGGTTAGTTCTGTATTTCTAAATTTCATCTAGGATGGTTTTGTTATGTAAGGGAGTGGACAGGCTATCATCCTCCTCCCGACTACTTTCCTCTATTGAAATGTGATCTCTCCCCCATAGGTTCTGAATGACTTTGTGGCAATCCTATTAGTCACAGTGCAACTGCTAGTATGCCCCACTTAAACAGGCACATTGGATTCCAGACTAGCACAGTGAGAGAAGGCAGAGCTGACAGCTGCTCCATCAATCATTTTTCTTTTTCACTTTTCCCTGCTTAAATGCAGGCACATTGGCTAACTGATACTAGTGGATGTAAACAGATGAGATGCATAGATGGCTCTGAATGTCTC
>NW_006203405.1:0-2723 GCF_000334495.1 Tupaia belangeri chinensis | reverse complement strand
CTCCTCTTGGGATTTTGGGCACGCACGCACACCTACACCCAGCATGTGTTTAAGCCACCAGGTCCGGGACTTGAACTGTGGCCAGCTACATGGGAGTCCAGCAACATAGCCATTATGCTATCTGCTGCTCCCCTAAATATTTTTTTGTTGTTGTTTTTAATTAGGAATCTTTTCTTAAAAAACCAGATAGTAAATATTTTAGGCTTGTGAAGCTATGTTATCTCACTTGTAACTACTCAACTCTGACACGGTAGTGTAAAAGTAACCATACTTAATGTGTAGATGAATGGGTGAAATGTTTGTAAAAATTTTTATTATTTTATTTTATTGTTTTACAAAACAGGCTTACCAGCTCTGTTCTACCTCAATAACTAGGAAACAACAAGATAAGTTACTTTAACCAGTTCAAGGTAGTTGTACATTTTTTACCAGTGAGTCTAGGATAAGAGTTTCTGGCAATAGATACTGGAGGGTGGGAGACTTCCAAAAGTTTATGAATAATGCATATTGTGAAAATTCTGTTGTATAGATTTAGAAATTTTTTGTTACTAAAATGAACTTGAACTTCAATTTTCTACCAACTGAGACCAGAAGAGGTTTATTCCAAGATAATTCCAGCCCTAAAATTCCATGACTATTATGCAAATATTTCCACCCCCTTTTCATCAAATTCCAAGGATATAGAGAAAGACACACAGCATCTCCTTTGCTTACTAAGTCCACCATAAAAGTACGATTGCACTCTTTTCTTAGAAAATTAAGTAAAACTAGCATTACATTCATAAAATTTAATTAGAAGTTTCCATATTGGTGATTTTTCTCAAACAAAAAATTAATTTGATTTAGGGTGACTTAGTAAATTCACCTCTAGAAAAGAACTTTCAGAAATCTATCCCCCTAAAAGTGAAATAATAAATTTCTTCACCCTCTAGTACTTTTCCACATCCACAATTCTTTTTCTTTTCTTTTTTCTCCTATACTGTAAAGACACATTGTAGTTGTTCTGTGGAGAAAACTGAAATCTGGTATTTCTTGGAGGACATAAAATATGCTATCTTATTAGCAGATCTTGACATTCAGGTTTGAATGGGAGTAGAACTGGGCTTTTGGTTAGTTCTGTATTTCTAAATTTCATCTAGGATGGTTTTGTTATGTAAGGGAGTGGACAGGCTATCATCCTCCTCCCGACTACTTTCCTCTATTGAAATGTGGTCTCTCCCCCATAGGTTCTGAATGACTTTGTGGCAATCCTATTAGTCACAGTGCAACTGCTAGTATGCCCCACTTAAACAGGCACATTGGATTCCAGACTAGCACAGTGAGAGAAGGCAGAGCTGACAGCTGCTCCATCAATCATTTTTCTATGCTTTGCCCTGCAGCTGTTTAGCATTATCACTTATTTACTGTTTAAAATAGATGTTTTATAACAATAACTCAAAAGCCAACATGGCCACAAAGGGAAGAAAGCTGGTCCTTGGGGCCTGGGAAAACTTTGTGGTCAAATATATATTTAAGCTTATGTTGTTTGAGTACATCTCATTACTCTGAGTGACCCTATAGCCTGCCACATTAGAGTGATCGAGCTCACCGCAGAGTGACTAAATGGAAATATACAGCTCACTTTGTCTTTAAACCCTCCTCATGAAACTAAAGTGCTTAAATACCTAAGAGAGATGTCCCTGATTCTAGAACTCAATGGCTATAGCTTAACTGGCTTAGCTTTCAGTCTTGGTTTCTGTACCCTCATTAAGTTTGTGGAATGTTGGAGCTGTCCATAAGTGTTGTGTCAACCCAGTAAATTTTTCTCTTAATTTGTGGCAAAATACAGCAAGTAAATTGTTGTGTCAACCCAGTAAATTTTTCTCTTAAGTTAATTTGTGGCAAAATGCAGCAAGTAAATTAGAGAGAGAGAGACAGAGAGAGACAGAAAGCTGAAGAGGAAGGCAATGAATGAGACTCTCTTTAAACACACACTGTCCTAAGAAAGTTGAGCATCATGGTCATTGTCATGATTGTCATGAATCAACACAGGTGAATATAGTCTGTGGTGAGATCTATCTTTCTCATTAAATCAGCTATGCCACAGTCCAGGATTTTGTGAGTATAAACTGGACCTTAGAAATGAATTGCTTTTGATGGCAGACTAGTTAGTGACACAAACTGGAACTAGACTTGGCCCCTCAAATGAGATAGTCTGAGGGTAGCTTCCCATTTATGAAAAAACTAGGGCAAAGGGAAAATGTAAAGCACGAAAAATGGAGAGAAAAGCTTCTCTTAATATATATATTTTTTCACAACCAAAGAACTTTCTCTGTTTTTTCTCAATGTCAAGACTAGAAATCAAAGTGCACAGAAATCCAGGGAAATTCCATTGACATTATCAGGCAGTCAACCTTGATAAATCTTTGTAAACTGTAAAAATAAAATGGGAATTTGGGGGGATTATGTATAAAAATCAGCTGTTTATTATCTGAAAAGATATTTGTTAATGGATCAGATCAAGATTTATGATATCTACTATCTGTAAAATATGTTTCAAATTGCCTTCTGCGTGCATTTGAATGAAGTGTGTCTTTTTTCTTTTCCCCCAATGGATTTAGTTGCCATCAGATGGTTCTCTTTTAACTCTGTGAAACTTGATCTTAAAAAAAATTAAATTTCTCATGAAATTTTTTGAAAATTGAATCCTTTTCAAATTAAATTCATGAATATTTTCAGAAAAA
>NW_006203404.1:0-1937 GCF_000334495.1 Tupaia belangeri chinensis | reverse complement strand
AGGACCTTGAAGACATGAGCATAGTATATGATGGTAAAGGAAGAGGACGGGCACTCATTTGGGGTGGCAGTCAGTAACATTTAAAATAAAAAGAAGAGATTTATTTATCTATTTTTAATTACTAGGACATATGTTGCATTATTGAAATACTTCGCTGATGCTGTAATGAATAAAATCAGTGGTGAAACTAGCACGAAGATCAGAGGAAGAGAACAGCAACCCACTTCTTTCTTTGAAGGAGCATTCCTTTAATGCAAAAGTGTTGGAGTGGTGGAGGATTTAATTTATCTCTAAATTAAATAATATATAATGTGATATCAGTGATATAATATGATATCAGTAATCTGAAATAATATTTCTTTGAGTGCCTTTTTGATGTCTCACCCCATTTTAATCTCACAACCAGGGCCAATATTTAGTCACTATGTCCATGTACAATATTAACAGTTCTTCTAACATTGGGCCATTATACCAGAGGCTATACATACGATCCGCTGAGCTCCTGAGTGACCCTGGGAACCATTCTTATTGCCCACATTCAGTAAACAAAAAGTTAAAGCACCATTGTGTTTTACAACTATAATCTTTTTTACTCATTGATGGCTATGTCTCAATGGTTGTTAAGCAGTCTTACATCAACAAGATCAGAAAGACCTATTTTTAAATTTGTTTTGTTTTGAACTAATAAATAATAATTGTACATACTCAAGGGGTACAGTGTGACATTTTGATACATGTATACAGTGCATAATGATTCAATCAGGGCAATTACCACATCCATCACCTCAAACATTTTTTTCTGTTGGGACCTTAAGCGGTAGGAAAGGACAAGGTCCTGTGGACATTTAGTCCAAGTGTCCAAGTGGACAACAAAGGTTGGCAGGTTAACAGACCAATTTTATCTTTCGGTGGGGTTAAGAAAATGCTCAAAAACATTATATTTGTGTGAAATTAGAATAAAATGAATGAGGGTTGAAGAATAATAACTTAGATTATTCCAATGAAGTAATTGAATGTGTGGTTTGGCTATATATTTTATTCTCTTTGGCTAAATACTCTTCTGGTAGCCCTCTTTCTGTGGTGAATGCAAGCAAAATTTAACACTGTATGCACAATAAGACCCACAAAATTTTATGTTTATTGAAATGTCCTTCCCAAAAGCTTTTATGTTAAGAATTTCTGTCTTTTCTCCTCACAACATATGGCTTTGTGTATCTCCAAAGGAAGGAATGAATATAATGATGAGTATGTAAATATTGCTCTATTCTAATTTTAATCTCAAGATAGTCCCATCAAAATGTAAACATATGTGATTATGGGCTACCAGCAAATCTTAGAACAGATGTAATTTGCTACTCTGAGTCCATTTACATGCGCATTTCTCCCACAGTTTACCTATGGGCTGTTTTTCCAAGACTAATAGATTAGACATCAAAGACTCAAGCAGCAAAAGAAAAGTAGATAAAGTGTACAATGTCGGATATTTAAGATATGTAAACAGAAACAAATTATATGTACAATCCTCTTTTCTACTCAAAACCTAACTCCTTTCACTTAACTTTTGATGCATAGCCTGGGCTACTCTTTTCAGTTCTTCTAATCAGCTCTGATACTATATGTTTTAGATTGTGCCCTTGTACAAAACAAATACTGCTTTTGATCTTTTGCAGGATCTCCAAGGTCAGCCAACATCCCCCTCTAATGAGCCAGCAGCTGTTTGATTGAAAACTAGTTTAAGGAACAGTTTTGAAAGATAACTCATGGTATTTTAAGCTTTTGGGAAGGACATTTCAATAAACTAAACTAACTACATGAAAACAAACTATGTGAAAACATTATAAACAGAATAAAAGAAGTCTTTGATTTTAATGCAATAAAGTGAGGAAAATTATCACATAGTTTGTTTTCATATACTATGCTCATGTCTTCAAGGTCCT
>NW_006203403.1:0-3547 GCF_000334495.1 Tupaia belangeri chinensis | reverse complement strand
TTTTTTCTCAATTCTGTAATTATTATTATTTTTAATTTATAATGTTAACTTTTTTTTAAAAAATAGTTTATGCTTTTTAAGCTCCCTTACTTTTCCACTGTAAGACATTTCCAAACTGGTATAATTTTCTTCCTCCCCTTAATTTTATGAAGTATGGTATCTTTGAAGTTTTAAATATTCTTTAATGTCTCTTCCTTGGCCCATGAAATATAAAATTTGACTTCAGTTGACTTCACTTTAATATTCTCACTTTATTAAAATCTCACAACATTTCAGTCCAGTGCTCAAATACCATTTTCATAGCTAAAATGTAAACGTGAAGACCTGCGATTTATTCTACCTGTCTGTGTGAAGAGCTGAAAAGGGCGAACTGATCTGGCTACACTTTACGGCTTCACAGAGACTTCCTTCCCCTCCTTTCACCATCTTGACAGCTGAGAAAGTCAAGAGAACAATCAACAGACTGGCTTACGGGAGTGGAAATTTGTGCGGTGCCCTGGGATCTGCTTCCTGCCTGGCGTGAAAGCTTGTATTTGTGGCATACAAAGTGATGTTGTGTAAAAACGTGAAGGACAGGTGTTTACTCTGGCCTTGACCGAGGCGAGAATTTGAGCTGGAAGAGTCAGGCTGTAGATTGGAGGTGTTTGGGAACTCGACCGGCCTGTCAATTCTGTTACCTATCACTGAAACCGAAGACTGAGTGAAAGCAATGCAGTTTCACAACTCGTAGGGCAGCTGCAAATTCTTTTTTTTCTTTTTCCTTTTGGTTGATGTATTTGAAGCAGTTAAATATATTTTCCATAAATTTTACTGCCTTCCATTGACCTTTTAGAAGAAGCCAGCGAGGAGACATATTTAGAAGGTTATAAGCAACAATAGAACGAATGGTTAGAAAAGTCTTTCTGTGACTTTTCTCAAGTGCATGCTGGTTGAAAAATGACTGCCATTTGATAGTGAAATGTTGGGAAAATGATTTGATTGACTATTCAGAAATAACACAAATGGCCTTGCTTTTTAAATTCACGGATTCAAAACATTTAGTTATGCCTCACCGGCTCGATCTTCGCTCATTATGCTTTACATCGATGGGATTAAACGAGACACATTACAGTGGAGGATCAGCCTCACAGTGCTGAAATACACAGAGTTTGATTAAATTCTGGAAGGAAAAAAAGAAACCCAAAACAAAGATGCCGTTTAATGTCAAAAATGGAGATCTGTGAAATTTTGTTTTTAGCCAAACGTCGGTTCCAGCAAAGAGAGTACCCGGGCCCAGCTATGGTGGCACAGCAGTGACATACTTCTGTGATGCTGGAAGCCATTCGAGGGCCAGGGCTGCTTCCTGGGTTGGTCTGTACCTGCCAGGTGGGCTGGGTGTGTTGGTGCTCAGGGCTGGCTGGTTCCTGGGAAGGTGGGGGTGCTGGAAGATTGCAATGTGGGATCCTGTCAGGAGTGCTTGCCTCTTTTTTTTCTCTCTCTGTCATGGATGGAAAAAAATCAAAAAAGAAAAAAAGTGTTCTAGTGATAAGAGAAGAAAAAAATATGAAAAATACCTGACTATAATTTGCCTACTTCAACTCAAAATGATTTTTTTAAATTGACTTTAAAAGAATAAATGTTTTTTTCAAAGTCAGGTCTTTGGTGTGTGTCCTGGTCATGATATGGCTTCGGCTCACTAGAAAGTTCGAGAACATTCCTATGAAAGTCAGGACCAAATTAATACATCTCCTATTCTCCTTATTAATGGTGTTCGGAAATCACAAGCCAATGCAACTGGACAAGGTAAAAGAGAATATTTACAAAAGTATCAATGAAATGCAAAATCTGAAGACAATTACTATAGTTTATTTGAGCAATAGGACTGGTTACCATTCTAGACCAAGGTGGGTTCAGAACATTCCGCTGTATCACATGTGCAGATCATGTTTACAGCCAGGGAAAAGGGCGCGATGCACAAAGCCAGCCTGCCTGGCTGCAGTGGGCCATTCCTTTATATGGGCCTGTGTCAGCGGCTTTTAGCCTCTGATTGGCAGAAGGGGTTGGCCGTTACCAGGAGACACTCTTAAGTTAGTCCACAACCTGCTTGCACATCAAGTTCGGTTGCAGTTCAGTGTTCACAGAGAAATCTTTGAGCCAGAGTATAGCCACAGATCTTTAACAGTGTAAAAATCAGAAAGGAGGTAAATAAACATTATTTATGAATAATAGGAACATACGACTAGATGATCCAAGAAAATTAAGTGAAAAACGAATTGTAAAGAATAAAATGGAGCCAGGTGGTGGCGTGTGGCTAAGGCGACTGGGTCTCACATGGCCAACTGCGCGGTTCAAGTCCCCAACCAGTCACTTGAGAAGCATGCTGGGTGCATGTGTGTTCATGCCCAAAAGTATGAAAGAAAGAAAATTGGGAAAACTGTTTTTCTCGTGTTAACAAAAGGATGGATTTTCCTGATAAAAAGCTCCTCAAACCCACAGGACAAAGTCCAGCCACCCTGTAGAAAACGGACAAAAGACACACTCGTTAGGGTGGCACATAGTGCAGTGGCTTTTGTGCGTGTGCCAAGGAGGCTGTGAGGGGCCCGTGCCAACGACGCGGAGCGGCCAGGTCTCACTGCGAGATGAACGAAGCTGCAGAAGCGTCCTAGCCCACTGCGGAGACAGCGAGTGCAAAGCAGCGCAGTCTCATTAGCGGGCCATTTGGCGAGTTCTGTGATACGAAAAAACCTCCTGTTCCTTTGACTAGGAATTTTAGTTTTTAAAATTTATCCTGGATACAAAAGCGTACTCCTAGATACGCATCCATCCCTGTCTCTGTGCGTGTGTCCTACGTAATGTGTATGATGTGGCGCGTGCAGGAGAAAATGACTTCTATGCAAAGCTACTCCCTGGGGTGGTATTGACGGTGGCTAAAGATCGAAAACAAGCCACGTATTCGTCCACTAACACTGCATGGTACAGCCATACGGTAGAAACTGTGCAGTCATAAAAAATACGACTAGGCCAGCCTGTGGCCTGCTGGTTAGTGTGGCTGGATCCCACATGGCCCACAGTGCGGTTTGAGTCCTGGACCCGGCAGCTTGAAAAACACACTGCACAGGCATGCCTGTGTAGATCTCAGAAGGTGAGCGGGAGGGAGGGGAAGACTGTGGCCTGACCAAGCCCCATGAGGGGCTCTCACCTCCTGCCTGCCTTGTCTCTCTATAGTGAACACACACACCCTCTGACAAATTAAAAAAAAGAAAAAACAAAACTAGTGAATCTCTTTCTGTACCCATTTGGGAACCTCACCAATATTTGTGTTATTTGGTAAAGTGCGAGTACAGAATAAAGTATGTAATGTTTATTTGTATGAAATATACAAACAAGATGTTTTGTTTATATATGAGTAGGTACAGCTTCTAGGGAGGATCATTGAGTGGCTAAAGTTAAAACTTCTCAAAAGATAATTGCAGGGCCCGGTGGTGATTCCGTGGTGAAACGGGACCCACATGGGTAGGTCCTGGGTTCACCTCCCCGGGCCTTCCTGTGCACAGGTGCCTGTGGTCCG
>NW_006203402.1:0-1386 GCF_000334495.1 Tupaia belangeri chinensis | reverse complement strand
TGTCTGTATTCTATGACAGAAATTGAAAGACTGGACGATGCAAAGGCATGGAGAGCAACTATAGAGAGTAGAGACAGTATGGAAGGAAAGTGGACAATCAGTGATTGCAGGGAGGGAATCAAGGGGGAAAAAGTAGCAAAACATTTAATGAACACAAAAATAGATAATCATCTGTTGATAATGTATATGGTAATATCTTTGACTGGATAAACATACAGTATATTCATGATGGAAAAAATCTATTTTGTATGCTCTAAAGATGAACAGTGCTGACTTTTACAAAAATAAGAAAATAAAAACATTAAAAATATATATTTTTTCATTAATGGTCAAGATGTAGAGGTGGCATGAACTTTTGTTATTTATGAATTTCAACAATGAATTGAAGAAGGATATTTATAATGATGTGGCATTCTTTTCATTATAGAAGTACATTTACTATGTATTTCATAATGTTTAATTTATTGCTCAGTACAATAAGAATCATGTCTATCAGTTTACCTTTTGTGAGTGACATGTATGCACAAGTCACAACTTGCTGACTGATCATGTACATCTTTATACTAGTTAGTTAACATATGTACAAAATCAAAGTTGGTTATAAAATCTAATATGAAATTGACTGCAAATGAACATCTAGATATAAAGATAAATATTATTCTTGCCTAGCTGCAGTAGAACAAGCTGGCTGATCCTGCTATTCAGCAGATGGAGGCCACATGGGAGGCCCAGGTTCAATTCTCAGCCCATCCTCAAAGCTCAGCATGGTGGCATACACCTGTAGATGAATCTATGTGGGAATCTGAGGTAGGAGATTCACGGCATAGATTCATGGCATAGATTCATGGCATAGTGGGACCTTGTCTAAATAAAATAAAATAAAATAAAGTATTAATATTATATTAGGTTTCAACACTTATCTTTAATTTAAGACAAACGAATTGTCTCTAGTCTAATTTTCCATGAATGGGGCAGACCAATTTTTGCTTCCTGTTTGTGAGACTCTTGATTTCTACAGATAACCTATGACATGGAGTCAACCTAAATATTATTTTGCTTTAAAGGGAGCTGAAAATCGGTCATTGTTCTTTATAGCAAAAGACAATCCTGGAGTCAGTAGGTGGACTACTATTTCCTTATTTATACTCAGAAAAATAACATAGGTTAGAAATAATACTTTTATTTTTAAAAGTCATTCATTAATTTTTAAATAGAAAAATGATGATTTATGCATACTCGAGGTGTATAGTGTGCTGTTTTGACATATGTACACACAGTAGAACAATTATATCAAGCTAATTACTGTATCTATAACCTCGATCACTTTTCATTTTTGTGATGAGAACATTTAAAATCTCTTCTTAGCAATTTAGAGAATACTATAAA
>NW_006203401.1:0-1456 GCF_000334495.1 Tupaia belangeri chinensis | reverse complement strand
ATTACATAAATATCCACATATAGAAATAAATGGAGGCACCAAAAGTGTAATTGCTAGATAATGAGATTATAGATCTCTTAAAGAACCCAATAAATATTTTCAAATATTGATTCAGAAAATTTCCGCAATTATTCCTCTCACCAGTACTGTGTGATAGTCCACATCAGCATGTTAAAAGTACCCTGCAGAAAATTGTTTAAATCTACCACACTTTAAAGAGTAAATGTAATGTGAAAGACACATTTTGAAATTTTAAGTAAAAATTGTAATATCATATTGAGTATAAATTAAAAAATTAGTGAATAACAATTCTGCCTTATAACTTTAAGATGGCAGAAAGCCTACTAACCTGTCTTCATTCTGAAATATCAGGTGTCCCAAATACTCCCTTGACCCTAATGATCTTACACATGTCTTTTAGCATGGTTTTTAGCATTCACTTAAAATAACTAATTTTAAAGAATTTAAAGTTTAAAATAAGTTAAAATTTTAAAATTCAAGCCTGAAATGGAGGAAATGTTCACATATATTAGGGGTTATTTCTATGTAACTATCCCCTAAAAAACAAGGGACATGGAAAAAACACAGAGCTATTTATCTATGAATAGTCCCAATACTCTTGAAAATGGCAAACCAATCAGCCTCATTCTTTCTTTCCATGAGAAAAGCAGCTACTCCTTGTTTTATAAAAGACTATGTATATAAAGAGAGAAAGCATAGTACATGTGTGTTTGCAAATTGCAATGAGAGCCCCCAGCAAAGACTTGAAGGGAATTATATTAGATCTGGAGACTTTTAATGAGCTGGGAAAAAGAAAGCATGTAATTGTCTATAATACAAGTTCTACTTATAACTGAGTGTTGGTGTAAAAAAGAAAACTATACACTTTTCTAAATCACACACTTTACATGCAAACATTAATATGTGACATGCATTATTGTCATCTAAAAACTTTAGATCCAATCATTACTGTGAAAGTCATTCATAAATATTTACTCATTACATCTTCATACAGTAATAATTTATCATTTGCAAAGAATAGACAAGTTGATTTTAATAGTTTTGGTGTATGGGTATGTTAATTACTACAGATATTCTTATTTTCTTTTAGGTGTAAGTCATAATGGAATTTGACAATCTCTATGTGTAAATTAAATGAGTAGCTCTTCATTGAGTATATCTAGGTTGATAACACAACTAAGTTGATAGTTGCATTGTAAAGTAAGGGAATGTTGTAAGAATTTTATGTAGCATAGCAAAAAGAGGGACGGACATCAAGAATCATAATTACCCTTGACAATGTGGTACAGCTCTACAGTGGTCACTTATTGAAAGGACAAAATTTATTCAAACTGTTAATGTCCCTCTATTGCATTTTAGAACCTCCATTAGGTACTATTCTTTCAGATTTTTCTTTACGTGTTCATTTACTATGGGATAATGGCTACAACGTCAG
>NW_006203400.1:0-3120 GCF_000334495.1 Tupaia belangeri chinensis | reverse complement strand
AGAAAGGGGGTGGGGATCTCAGGACCTGTAGAGAAAGCAGACCAGAAGGGAAGGCAGACCACAAAGACGAAGTGAACAAGGCTTCTCCACCATCTGGACTCTCTGGGCTTCAGGGGAAAGAGGCCTTTAACCTAAGAGCTCAAGGCCTTGAGGTAGCAGCTTTGCTGGCACTTCCTGATCCTGGTAAGCCCTTCTGTTAGAATTTTCTATTCTGATGCTAATTCTGAGAGTCTAAGGGTGGGGAATGAGGCAGCAAACACATCTATATTTTGCGGGTAATTTAAGTCTGTCACTAAGGCATGAAACAATGTAAAACCAGGAAGAAGCCCTTATCCTTATCAAGGTCACAGAAGCCACGCAGGACCATTCCTAAGGTCTTCCATCAGCTGTCACTTCTGGACAAAGCCAAATCTAACCCCCTAGCCTAAATGGGTATACATCGACTGCAGTTCTTCTTGTCACATCACCCCGTCTTATTTCCTCAGGAGCACTTATCACTATCTGAAATTAGGCTGATAATTTGTTTACTGTCTGTCTCCACCCACTAGGATGGATGGTCTCTGAGAATGGGGCCCCTGTGTCCTTACCTGCCTTGGGTCCCAAGGGTCTAAAACAGTGTTTGGTACATAACGTGTGCTCAATGAATATTTGTTTCACGAATGAACGGATGCATGGATGGTTCCGGGCATAGCTGGCTTTCTCCTCCTCCCACTCGACCTAGGCCCTGGCCCACAAAGTAAAGGAGCAAGAGAGACTTCGCGCCAAATAGCTTCAAAGGCAGAGTCCACACACCTATCTTGGGCATTGGGTACAGCCCTAATGCGCATGCCCAAGCAGGTCCGACAGTGTCCATCCTCGCGTTATTCCTCGAGATGACTCTCGAATGGGTTCCAGGACTAACGACTTCCTCCTATTCGCTCTCATTCATCGCAGTAATGTCCACTGCCAGGGGACACAGAAGGAACCGTCCCCCCAACCAAACAAACAAGCAAACAAACAAAAACATCTTCGGCGGTAGGGCTGCAGTGGCGGGCCGATTCCGTACAGTTCTTTTCAACACATCCACGCTCCCCATCAGCCACCGCGCTCTTGCCCCGGAATAGATGCCTGCGCTTGAACAGCGGGAACTTCCTGCTGCTGTTGCTATGGCTTGGAGGGCGGGACTTCAGGAGACTGCTCACCTCGCGATTGCAAATCGACTTCCGGGGTATCCCCACTAGGACGGCCGGGTGGGCTCCGTGCTCGGACTGCTGTCGCTTTCCCCTTCCTTTTTGTTGTGCTCATGTCCCTCAGTGGGCGATCCAGGGTCTAAAAAGAAGAAATCCGGCCGCAAAGTGAACGCCCTTGTAGGCCTTCTGCGCCGACAGGTGAAACTTTGGCCGTTTGGGGGCAGTATGAAACCACAAATGCTCGTCGCTCCGCTCTTCTCCCGCCCTTCGCGTTTGCAAAAAATAACGCGCTCCTCAGGGTCGAAATAAAATTCCTTCCTTCTGGAGGCACTTTTAGCGCTTTTAGAGCGCTTTTAGCGTGGCCTTGCAACTCCCACATTTCAAGTCTCTGTGCCAATCCGATGGACCAAACAGTGACAGAAAAGATATGTTTCATTTTAGTTTCTTGGATTATTTTAACTTTTTTTTCCCCCTTATTCGTTAAGTGGATTTCAAAATGCTGTGTAAGTGTTGCAGACTCAGAAAGCAGAAATAAGGTAAACGTCACCACAACTCTACTGCCCAGAAACGACCGATATTTTCATGAATTCCCTTTTATAAACTGGCAGCATGGCTTATGTAGTATTTTTCCTATTCTTTAAACGCTATCTAGAAACAATGTTTGAAAGAATTTCCCCTTACTCTGTTTTTAAGATCATATTGTATAGGTCACGTGCTACTGGGTTTTTTTTGTTTGTTTTAATTTAACTTTATTCATCCATTTATTTATTTATTTTTAATTTGACCGCAGAAGAAGAGAGAGGGGGGGGAAAGTGAGAAAGCAAGCCACTAGGTCTGGGACAGAACAGCAGTTGGCCCTGTGGGAGTCCACTGTCCTCAACCATCATGCCACCTGCCAGCCCCAATACTCTTGATATTTTTAAGGTCTCTAAAATTTAAAGTATTCTCCTTTCATCATCTTCTTACAGGGGAAAACAAAATAAGAAAACTAAACTAAATCTCTAATGCTCACAACCCATTATTTTCATAATACTTTAGCTGGAGTATTGCAGTTACATAAACATTGTAGTAGAGTAAGCATGTAAGGCAGAACCTACATCAATACTGCAAAGTATTTTAGAGAATTTTCAATAGCACAGGAAAATAAGCATGGGTACTGTTAAAGAATTAATTTTGACCTACCAGTGATTTGATTATGAAAAGCCTTTTAGTGCAGTCAATCTGTAACTTACTGAGCACGGGTTTGTAGACTATGTATTATAGGAATAATCACAGGAAGACTTTATTCAAGGGTAATCTAACTGAAATGCTTTAGGGAAACTTAACAGTAGATAGATTGTGAACATAAGAATTTTAAGATAACATCATAATAAATGTTTGTTAAATCTTAGAAATTGAACATAAGAGTTTTAAGATAACATCATAATAAATGTTTGTTAAATCTTAGAAATTGAACATAAGAGTTTTAAGAGAACATCATAATAAATGTTTGTTATCCAAGGGAAAGTTAGAAAGCAAGCTGTAGGTCCTGGACTGAAAAGTCTGTTTATACTGTGGGAGTCCAGCTCCTTAATCACTGTTCAGTTTTTCCTTTTTGACCATAGTTGGGGATGTTTTTCAAAGACCCGTTCTGTGTGTATGTGTAAAGACTGTAAAAATGCTGTATTGGTAGGGATTACAAATATATTTTTGGTTATTGTTATTATTTTAGAGATACTGGACGCCTACTCCCACTTTCCTTTTCTCTCTCTGTTTATCTCTGGCCAAGTTAAGGGGAAAAGAATAATAAATTAAAAGAATTTGTTTTAAAAAGCTTGGATTCCTTATATTTTGGAAAAACAGAGTTATTAATAAAGGTTGGTAATTGTATCTGGGAGTAAGATATCATTTGAAGAACTGAAATTATGAAAACCGAACTAATTTCATAATCAAATCACTGGTAGGTCAAAAT
>NW_006203399.1:0-2711 GCF_000334495.1 Tupaia belangeri chinensis | reverse complement strand
GAAAGAGAGAACAAATCTGGAAAGGCATCCCCATGGGACATGTTATGTCACAATTCTTTCTCCTCTAACCTCCCTCCTGTCAGGATCTCAGACACACACAACCAGGGTGTATCTCAAGTTCAGGACAAAAGCCAGCCTGTTGGCCATGTGGGGTCCAGCCACCTTATCAAATATACCACAGTTTGGCTCTTATACTTTAAAAATAAAAGTCTAGGGAGCCAATGGTTTAGTGTTTAAGGCTCTGGACTCCCACATGACTGACAAAGATTTGAGTTCTGGAACTGGAAGATTTCTCTCTCTCTCTTTTTCTCTCTCTCATTAGCTTACATGTTCAATCGAAAATTTAAATGATAATAAAATTAAATAATTCTTTAACAAAATAAATAAAAGTTCTAGGACCAGCAGATGACGTAGTTAAGGCACTACACTCCCACATGACTAACAGTGATTTGAATCCCAGACCTGGGGGCCTGCTTTATCACTTTTCCTCTCTTTTTCTCTCTAGTGAGAAAATGTGCACTATAGAACATTTTAGAAATAATGATAATAAAATTAAATAAATAATTATTTAAAGAAATAAAATTCTTGTGTCTAATTTTAAAAATCAAACTATATACATTTATATTTAGAACTGGAAATGTCAATGTATTTCAACATAATAAAAGCTGTGCATGACATGTCCACAGCAAAAATTATATCTAACTGAGAAAATTTACATCATTTCATATATAGTCAGAAGAGAACAAAGATTCTCACTCTTACCATTTTCTATGTAACATAGTACTGGAAGTCATTGAGCATTTAACATCTATATCCTCTAGTCATTCAGTTTCAGCCATAGAGTGATGATAGTCAGTATATGTTAAGTGGACACATACAATGTCTCTCCTTCATAGCCTGGCTTGCTTCACTCAAGGGTAATCTTCCATATTCATGCACTTTCCGTCAAAAACCAAGGTCTTGCTTTTTATGGTTGAGTAGTATTCCATGCAGTATATGTGCCACACTTTTCAATCTATTCCTCTGTTCATGGGCGTTTGAGTTGGTTGCATGTGTTAGCAATTGTGAATAAAGCTGCAGTAAACATCGATGTGCAAGCAAAAAAAAGTTTCTCCATAGGAGTAATAAGACAGTTTCACTTTTGCATTATTTATGTGCCCAGGAAGTACAACTGTTAATTTCCTTCATAACTGCTTTCCATTCACCATGTGGCTAACTACTTGATAGAAGACACCTAGCTTGCAGCCTGTCTCAGCTTTCTTCATCATTTCCTCATTAAGCTTAATCATTGGTAGATTTGGATTTAAAGCCAGAGATGTGTGATTCTTCCTTTCACTTGACTATTTCAAGGCCGTTGCATGGCTATTAATAGTCCTAATTTTATTAGTGTGTCTCAGGGAATAGGGAAGTCCAAAGAAAGGAAGATATTCAGAGGAATGACTGGTCAGTGGAACAGTAAGAACACACACATTTATTGATGAAACTTGTCATTGTAAATGGGTACATGGCTATCCAAAACAGTTGTATACACTATTTTTTCACATACCTTTCTGTGTATTTCTATGTCCTAGATAATTTCTTTTATCCATTTTTTCCTTTTCATTATTTCTCACAGGTGTGTGTATAAATATACACATACAGGGTGACTAGATGTCCAAAGTCAGTCTTCATCTTTCTGCTCTCAAGGAAGTTCCAGGCAACAGTGAGGAGGTCCAAGGAGAAGCTGTCCATGTTGCAAGGAGAGCAGTTAAAAGTGAGCACATGGATGGGCCCAGAAGGTGGCGTGGCTGTTAAGGGCGCTGGACTCCCACACGGCCAAATGTGGTTGAGTCCCAACGTAGTAGCTTGCTTTTTCACTTCATCTTTTGCTCTCTCTCTCTCTCTCTCTGTCTCTAGTCAAATAAAATAATTAAAATAACAATAAATAAATAAATAAATTTTCTAAAAAGAAGTGAGCACAGGGATGGTGATACAGTACGATCCAGGAGCTCCAATACAAACTAAGAAAATATTTTCAGTAATGGAAGCATTAGAGGGTTAGGAAGATAATTGTCTCTCATAGAGACAATGGAAACCAATGTAGTCCCAAAACAGGACGTGTCAACTGGCCACCTCTAATGTCATCCTAAGTTTTCCACTACCCATTCATAGACGTTAAATCAGCACAATGCACTCCTGAGAGAGGAATGAGAACGATTCTTCTAAACCATACGGATGTTTTTTTCTGAATCTCCATGAGAGACTTAGAAATCTAAGAAGAGATTTTTCTTCTTCCATTATTTTCACTCTTTAAGGAATAAGCATCTTGGTTTGGCTCCATGGCTCAGTAGTTAGGGCACCGGGATCCCTGTGGCCAACCACGCAATTCAAGTCCAGGATCCAACGACTTGTGAAATACACTAATGAGTGCTCACTTTTAACTGCTCTCTTTGCAACACGGACAGCTTCTCCTTAGACCTCCTCACTGTTTCCTGGAACTTCCTTGAGAGCAGAAAGATGAAGACTGACTTCGGGCATCTAGACACCCTGCATGTGTATATTTATACACACACCAGTGAGACATAATGAAAAGGAAAAAATGGATAAAAGAAATTATCTAGGACATAGAAATACACAGAAAGGTATGTGAAAAAATGAGTACATGAATGCCCCAAACCATGAAAGAAGGAGAGGTGGAGGGGAAGGGATTGTGGTGTGACTATGCTCCATGG
>NW_006203398.1:0-2066 GCF_000334495.1 Tupaia belangeri chinensis | reverse complement strand
TAATCTGACCTGGGGTCAATCAGCAACCGGGGAGGGGCAGAGGACAGAGCAGGTGCTGGTCCTCAGCCTGATGCGCAGCAGGTGGCCTGAGCGCGCTTAGAGAGCCTCCCAGCCTTGCCCCCGCCCAGCCCAGCCATCAGGCTCTGCAGGGTGGCCGGCATCGGGATGCTTGGAAACAGCAGGCGATTCAGACGGACAGCACAGGAGCACCGGGACCTCTGAGACATTCTCTGTCACCTCTGTGGCATTCATGTCCTCCGAGGTATCGGTCCTTTCTGCCTGTGTTTTCTGAATGTGAACTGCTGGCCGCACCCCTGTGGGCACCTCAGAACATGAGGCTGGGCCTACTTAGCAAACACCGGACACCTATGGAAGCCGGACCATGCGGGCCAGGGCCAGGAATCCAACCAGTATGCTTTTCTTTTTTAAAGAAACTCTAGAAAAAATATTACAGTGTCATTCAGGAGACGAGTGTGAGAACACATTTTGTACGACACAGGAAATGGCATAATTTTGGATGTTTTACTGAAGAGACTGAAAGGGTAAGGCCAGGCCCTTGCAGAGAGGGCGGTCGACTCCGCCCAGGCCGCCTGGCCTGCTAGTGTCCACTCCCACCAGAAATGGGTTAGGACGCTTCTGGAAACGGGGGCCCGGCCTCCTTTAGTTCAGCAGCTGCCTGGTAAGTTTGCCCAAGGGTAAGAGTGCTGGCAAGTTTAGCTTTTGCATGCTTTCTAGGCCCACAACAGGTATTGGAATCCAGTCAGAAGGCAGCCCAGCAATATCAGGAGTGAAATTTCTAACGATAGGCACTGGATCCTTTCTTCACCCCGGCTTTCCCACTAGAGGGAAGAGAACGAAGGAATAAGCTACGAAGAGTGCTTTGCTTTGAAGATGTTCTGCATTTTCCTTTGACGTTCGGATTAAGGTATTAGAGTGAAAGACGGGCACCAGTTTCGCCTGTGGTTTTGCAGTGCGGCACGGGGGCGCGAGATGTCCGTGCAGGTGCCGGGCCTTGGCAAGATCAAATTCGGGGGGCAGGAGGGTCGACTTTCCCGGTCCCACCCACATGCACACAGCGGCAGAGCCCTGGTTCCCGTGGGAGCCAGAAGCCTTCCCAGGCCCGGCGGCTGCTCCTGCCACCCCGCCTGGAGCTGTGCAGTGCAGCCTGCTGCCCGAGCTCTCCAGGGAGGAACAGGCTCCAGTTCCCACGGTTCTCTCCCCAACCTCCCTCTGGTACCGCAGTCCAGAGCAGCTTCTACTCAACACCATTTTTCTCATGCTGTTCTATTTGTGAAGCTAATTAATTTATTCCATTGGAAGACTGACAAAGAGAGAAAAAGACACATAGACACAGAGAGACAGCCCCCCCACCCCAGTCCGCACCGAGGTCACGGGCACACACACGTGCACCGGGCATGCACAGGGCGGCCTCAGAAGCGAACGTGCGGCCTCCTGGTGAGGGTCAGCTCACAGAGCAGTTACCGTGGGGCTGCTGGCTGGCTCCTGTTCTAAGACCTGCAGTAACTTCCTGTTCACTTCAGTAGTTCCCGAGGTGCACGACGCAGACCTGGGGGTCGGGACATCGCCAGGCCTGAACAGCTTGTTCTCCCAAGTGGGAACCCAGACCCCGCCCAGCTCAGCGTGCCCGGCACACGGGAGTCTATGCCAGGGTGGGGTGGCCTGGGCAGCTGCCTTGGCTTCTTCACCTGTCAGGACAGACGACAGGCGTCATCTTAGGCTGACAGGGCTAAGAGGACAGACGCTGGTGCGTGGGAGAGCACCTGGCCCTGGGCAGAGCCTGACATGGCATGGCTGCTGCCCGCACCCTGCGGGACCTGTCCTGTCCGGCTGGGTAGACAGGGGTCCTGAGAGGTGTCCCTGGGCGGGGCCGTGAAGGGTGAATGCTTTTGTGTTGATGAGGTCCAGGGCACCCACCTTTTCTGTCACTGTTTCTGCTTTGGGTCACGACCATTTCCCCGGGGGCTTGCCGCTAGGATAGGCTACTGTAGCTTTACTTAGGCCTGTGATCCATTTTCAGCGAATCTACCCAGTGCCGGCCAGGGGCT
>NW_006203397.1:0-2015 GCF_000334495.1 Tupaia belangeri chinensis | reverse complement strand
TGTTTGGGGCATGAGAAAGCAAGCTGCCAGGCAGGTCTGGAACTCAAAGTATGGTAGGCCATCTGAGAGTCCAGCACGTTAACTACCACACCACTTGAAAACCTTTCCAAATTTTTCTAAAATAATTATTTTGAAATAATTGTATGTCTTTCTAAATAAGTGGAAGTTTATGTTCTCAATATTGCAATTGCTAGTATATATGTTTGAAGCAATAGTAAGTGGTATGTGTGTGCATATATATATATAGCTGATACTCATATTTTATGCCAAATAATATAACTACTATAACTTTGTTGTGGTTGTGGTGACTAAACTGCTACCCATAGTTTATGAAAATATCTGTTGGTTTACATTTTCAACAGCCAGTGTTTTATAAATATTTATGATACATGACAATTTGATGAAAACTATTTTATTTCATCTTTGAATGAAATAAACAATTCATTTCATTCAATTCATTCATTCAATTAAATTCATTCAATTCATTCAATTCATTTCATCTTTGAATGAAATAAACAATTTCATTGTTGTCCAGTAAGACATGGGGTAAAAAAACATACATATATGAAAGTAGAAATGGAATATTATGGATGATAACATGCATGATTAAGCCACTAGGCAGTTTATTCTAGATGGAAAACCACATTTAGTATGTTGTGATGATGCTCAGGGAATGAATGTAAATTAATAAAAAAAAATTTCAGAAGAAAAAAAAACACTAAAACTGTTATCAAAATTAAAAGAAAAAAAACTGTATTTGATGACCACAGTAAGCTATATAGCCCCAGCTAGGTACTATTTCATAGTATGTTCATTCTACTCACTGAGGTTTATGCTTAAAGTCATACATGGATTCATATGTACGTATATATCAGCTGTGCTTGCTATTGCAAATATTCAGACAAATTAAGTTCATTAGCAAATCAATTAAATGGGGGGAAAGGAATAGAAGCAACCATGGATACCAGAGACAATGTGGGAGGAGGGTGGACCAGGGCAGAGGGTTAGGAATAGGGTATCAAGGATGGCAAAAAAATAAATAAATAAAGCAAAATATACAAGACATAAGGAATGGAAAATTATTTGTATGTATGATGTGATTTATTACACCAATAGACAGTGTATTTTTGATGGAAAAGTCATTTTGTATACTATAATGATGCATAGTGAATTAATATAAAAAAATAAAAAATAAAAAAAGAAATAAAAAAGAGTGACAGAACCTTATGAATAACTTTAGCAATAAAATTTAAAATTAAATAAAAAAAGAATACTACACACATCATCATCAATAAGTTATTGAAATCTTTTAGGTATAAATGACATTGAGTATCTTTCATATGATTAGATGTGATTTTTATTTATTTATCTGAATTGATTAATACTGTTTTCCATTTTATTGAATTGTTGATCATTTCCATACTGTGTAATGAGATAATATACACAAAATAAATGATTCCTATTATCTTAGTACATGTAATTATTATTATTATTTATGTTTTCTTTAAATGTATTTATTTACATTAATTCACTATACACCATCACAACACACAAATGAATTTTCCATCCAAAATACACTGCATTGGCTCAATCAAGCACATCAACATACGTGTTATTAACAAATAATTTTTCATTTCTTATGTCATGTATATATATATGTTTTTGCCCATCCTTGATTGCCTATCCCTCACCCTCTGCCCTGTCTCGGGTATCCATGTTTGCTTTCTATGCCTTACCCCCCTCCCCCATTTAATTGATTTGCTAGTGAACTTAATTAGTCTAAATATTTCCAATAACAAGAGCAGATGATATATACATATATATGAACCCAAGGCTGACTTTAGGCATAAACTTCATTGAGTAGAATGAACATGCTATAACGTAGTACCTAGCTGGGGCAATATAGCTTACTGCATCATCAAATATGCATTTTTTAAAAAATTTTGATAAGAACAGCTTTAGTGCTCTTTTTTTTCTCCTGAACCTTTTTTTTAATTAATTTACATTCATTCCTT
>NW_006203396.1:0-1537 GCF_000334495.1 Tupaia belangeri chinensis | reverse complement strand
GTAGAGGTAAAGACTGCTGCGTCCCACATGGCCGAATTTGCAGTTCTAGTCTGGAACAAGCAGCTTAAAAATCGCACTGGGCATGTGTGCGTTTGTGTCCAAATTCTGAAGGAGAATGGAGAAGAAGGGCTCGTAGCATGAAATGCTCCCTAGGACATGATTTCTCTTTCCTTCTCTCTGTCTCTGTCTCTCTCTGGCAAGCACATGCAACCTATAGCAAAACTTAAAAAAAAAATAAAAATCAACTGTCATTGAGTTGCCATGATCGGTGTTAATACATAGATCTAGAGTATATGCTATTTTACTTGTTGTAAGTCATTTTGATATTTTAATTTCATTCACTGGTTTAGTAGGCCTTGTTCTAATGACCCCAAAGACTGTTCACCTTCTATTAAGCAAGCCGAATTTGACCTCTTTCTTAGGAAAGAGATTTTACCTATCATTTTACCTAGCTCTCTCATAGATATACTATACGTGTGTTTTCTCATAAAAATGATTATGGATTAATGCAGTTACATCATCAGTACTTGGTATGCAACATAAGCTGAAATATTCATTGCTTTCTTTCAAATGGATTAGCACTTTTAACAACTTTAAATGTAAATTAGTAATCCCAGTATCTGAATTGAAAATGCTTTGTGTGGTTATATTACAGAGTATTTCTTAAATACACAATATTATTTCCTAAATATTCTTTTATTTAAGAGGCTCGCTTAAGCAGCACATATACTAAAATATTCTTTTATTTAACATTCTATAGCTTTCCAGACAGAACAAGGGCACCATTTTCTTAATAAATCATGAAGGCCTTCCTTTTTTCATAATTAAACAAGATTTCATTAATTTTCTTTAGAATTTTTCTTTAATACACAAATGCATAGGTAGGGTGATGTATTTAAACAATTGAGAAACAAGAAAAATAATAAATAATTACTTGGATATATCTTTTTTAAAAAACTCCATATTTCTTTTCTAAATAGAGGATTTATGGGGTTTTAAAGTTATGAGATATTTTCTGGAAATGAAAACTTACTGATAGAGCTAATCTTCAGTTGAAGTTAATAGAAAGACTAAACCGCTTTGCATTGGCACTAAATGGATGACATGTTTAGTATTTAAAACTGTGCCTTGCCTAAGGGAAATAACCCCCGGGATGTTAGAAAGGACTACTGCTAATTAACAACTAATTTCATCACATAGGGGAAGGTATAGAAAGTTCATGGAATTGTCTATATTTTCTGCTAGTCATCTCTGCAATTCTATATATTTCATAATAATAAGTATTTTGTGGTGGGGCTGTTGACATACTGATCGAGTCTTTGATATTACAACTATTAATATACCAAAACGTTGTGATGAGCATAGATTTTAATTGTTCCCTTAGAGATTCTGTATTTGTTTTAAAAAGATAGAATTTGGTACAGTATTATTAAGAGAAATTTATACATATCTTTGAAATGCACATGATTTCTGAGTTTTATTTTTAACGCCTTTTCAAAAATTAACTATTTTAAATAGTGTTGAAATAATAATCTTT
>NW_006203395.1:396902-402304 GCF_000334495.1 Tupaia belangeri chinensis | reverse complement strand
TTTAAATAAAAGGCAAGGAAGAAAAAGAAACAAACACAGGGCTCACAAAACCTGACTGTCGCGGGCACTCCCCCTCCACCTCGGGCTCCTCCTCAGGTCGGAAGTCGCTGTTTGGAGCTTTCCAGAACTGTAATCAGGTTTCGGATTATTCGGACTTTTCAAAGCCTCTTAGCAAAGCGTACCCTTTCAATGCTATTTTCTCTAAATAAAAGGCAAGGAAGAAAAAGAAACAAACACAGGGCTCACAAAACCTGACTGTCGCGGGCACTCCCCCTCCACCTCGGGCTCCTCCTCAGGTCGGAAGTCGCTGTTTGGAGCTTTCCAGAACTGTAATCAGGTTTCGGATTATTCGGACTTTTCAAAGCCTCTTAGCAAAGCGTACCCTTTCAATGCTATTTTCTCCTCCCTTTCGGAGCTTGTTGAAGCTACTTAGAAGCCCCACGCAGGAAGCAGGGCGGTTGGAAAGCGTGTGCTGCCCTGGGCGTGTTCCTCAGCTCCCCCGGAGGCATCCTCCGCAGTACTAAGGACGATGACATCTCTGAGACTGCTTATGGCGAGGTGGCCCGTGGGCACACTTACTCACTGTGCCACTGACAGCCCTGCAGCGCTGTCCAGTTCAGCACCTGGAGTTCGCGTGTGCGTGTCCGGAGGGTCTGACTCTCTGAGCCCGATGTTAGCTTCTGCACGGAACCGTCTGACGTTGGGGAAGCTCTCAAGGGTTCTCGTTAACAAAATGGAGCTGACACTGGTACAGTTACGAAGAGACCTGGGGTAACTCTGGCACCGGTACAATGACCATGGCCTGAGAGGGTGGCCGCACGCCACATGTGGGTAGTGAAATCTAAATCCTGTAAAGACCACCTTAGGAGTGCAGTTGGCCTAGCCTCTGGACCACGGTGGCCGCCGAGCTCGGCTCTCTGCATTACAGACGTCCAGCGCGGCCATGGCTGCAGGCAGTGCTACGGGACAGCGCTGCCCTGGAGAGTCCGGAGCGAGTAGGGTGACAGTTCAGTGCAGCGCCAACCTCCCAGGGGTAGGCCCATGTCCTGTAGTCAAGGTCAAGAGGGGCCTTTAGGTGCGTGGGGGTGAGAGACGCAGAGGGAGAGGTTTGCGCAGCTCTGAGATGAGGCCGGGGAGAGCCCCGCGGCTCCATCTGCGGATTCTCCGGAGTGGCAGAGGCGGCCCTGTTCCAAGTTCCGACCACACCGGTCGCTGTCTCAGCCTCTGCTCTCAGTCCCTGAACTTCTAAATGTGAACTAAGTGACTTACTCAAGAAGTAGCTGAGGGACCAGCAGTTAGTGTAATGGCTATGTCGCTGGACTCCCATGTAGTCCACTGCGGTTCCAGTCCCAGCCCTGGTGGCTTAAACTCACGCCGGGCGCATGTGCATGTGCCCCCACGATCCCCAGAGGAGAATGGAGGAGAAGGTATTGTGGCCATCCCCACTGTGGAGTAATTTCTTGCTTTCTTTCTCGTGACCATCCCCCCTGGGGGGTGATTTCTCGCTTTCTGTCTCTATGTCTCTGTCTGTCTGTCTGGCGAGCGCACGCGCCCTATAGCAAAAATCTCTCAAAAAAAAAAAAAGGAAAAGAAAAGAAAAAAAACAAAAGAAGTAGCCGAGTCTGAAAAAGTACTTAATGGGACTTGCCTAAAAAATTACACATTATGGGTCTAACGAGCGTCACCACGCCACAGTCAAATCTGAGAGGATGCTTCGCCAGCGAGCGCACTCCGGCACGGCGGCCAGTGCTGGGACACAAGGCCCCTTAGGCCGCTCCTTCCCAGTCTGTGGAAGGCTTCGGGATGGCGGCTCCGACGTGCAAGTGTGGGAGGCAGCGAAGAACGACAATGCTGGGGGGGTGAAGGGCCCGGGCTCCAGTCCCACTCCCGGGTGTGTTGCAGGTGTAACCCCGCCCCGGCCGGCACCTGGGTGGGAGCACACGCTCAGCCAGTGTCCCCTGTACCTCGGCACCTGCTGTCCCAGCACACCCTGGGCTGAGGGTGGCCGTCAGCAGGACAGGCATGGTGCCCCTGGGGTGGGTTTCAGAGTGCTGATTCGTGGTCGCACCAGGGGCGTTGGGCTAATGTCGGTCTGTGATGGGATTGTGTCTCATTCCCCAGGATGGCCCAGGACAACCTGCCCCCTCTACAAGCGCCACCGCAAGGTGTGGGGCTTAGGATCCCACCGGGTGGGGAGGCAGGGGAACGAACTCACAGCTGCAGAAAACCAGCCGCCTCTCACCCCGTCGCCCATAGTTTCAAAGGACCTGTACTCCATCCACTCACACACCGAGGGAGGGTGCGGTGCGGTCGCGACGGCCACTTGTGCAAACCCGACACGCCACTTCTCAGAATGTCATTTAATACATCTGGAGTCCAATCAGGCTAGAGCCAGAAGTCAAGAAAGTCAACAAAGATTAATACGGTGGCTCACAGGGGTGTGATTGCCCCCGGGGGCGGAGTGCGTTCCTTCCTCTTGTCTGCCTGCACTTGGCTTCAAGGCATAGTTAAAATAAAAAATCAGTTTAATTTGAAACACCAAACAGACCGATAAGTTACTCCCTACTGCAAATTGCAGACATGAATTCAACTGTTACAAGTTCTTGACCTCGTTTTTCAGTGTGGTATCTTTTTGTTAAATCAGTTAAATAGACAAACCCAGAAGTATGGCTAGTCCCCTTTGGAGAGTGGTTCAGTGGAGCCAGCTGTGACTAGCAGGGCAGGGAGCGTGTGGGGCTGCACTTCCCAGAGCCCGCAGGTGACAGGCGGTGTTGAGCAATTCTCTCAGGTCTGGAGGGTCTAGAGAACGCAATCCCAGATCTCACCCGTTCTGGACAATGCCAGCCCATGCCAGGATAGATCGGGTCACCTTGGTTTCTTAGGTTTCTGGTTGCAATGCCTCTAAATAGCGATAACCCCATGATTTGCATATGAGGAAAAGAAATAGTGAGATTTCAAGACTGCTGTTGGAGTCCCTTCCTCTGTGGCCTGAGAGCAGTGTTCAAACAAAACAAAACAAAGCAAACTAATTCACATGCTATGAGGCCGAGCAAGTTCCAGTCCTTTGGGTCGGTAGGAAATGGAGCAGGAGGACTGGCACAGGATGGCATCTTCTGAGACCTGGTCAGTTCTGGAACCTCCTCTGGAGCCCCCAGACACCACAGTGAGCCCCACGGAGGGCCAGCTTGGAGCAGGGCACCAGGAGCCCCGGTGATGGTTGGGTGGGTTCCCCAAGGACACAGTTCGTGGGTGCTGGCGCCCAGGAGGGCTCTCCTGCTGGAGCAGCTGCCCAGGGCTCCCCCCAGCCACTCCCACCTGGCACTCTCTGCTCTGGGCACCTCTGTCCCTCTGGGCATCCCATCAACCTCCTCTCTGAGGTCAGTCTCCTTGGAGAGTCCTTGTCCCTACACAGTAGGAAAGGACCAGCACTCTTTTCTGGAGTATGCCGCAGCTCTGGGAGACGCTGAAGAAGTACCGGGTTCAGCTGTGCCCGGGCCTGCAGGCACAGCGCACCCCGGGACACAGACACGGGCCAACTGCAGAGCCCGTGTCCTCCACGGAGCAGACGCCACTCCCAACCTGTGCTGTGCGCTGGGCTCCACTGTGCACACGCCGCCACTGAGATGTGGCAGGCGCAAGGGCAGCCTCCCAGGCCGAGGCGGAGTCCCCCGGACAGGCCGGCTCTCCCAGCAATGTCCCGAGGGTTGTATCTGAGGGTTAGGCTCCAGCTTGGGAATACGGGCTTTTCCCAGGATGAGCTAGTGGACCCTCAGCTGACCCCAGACCTCAGCTTCAGCGACACAGAAAGGAGAGATTTTCAGAAAGGGATGTGACAGTGGGTGCCCAAAGCTAGGTCTTTTATTTATTTTTTAACAATATTAAGTGTTTGCCTATTTTGTCTCAATTCCCAGGAAACAGGGGAGAAACACTGAAACTGTCCAATTGGGAGGAGTGCTCCTGGGAGCCTCGGGTCCCACAATTCTGCTCCATCAGGGGGACCCGGGCCCACCCAGGCCACTGGGCCCCTCACTTCCTGCGGAGAACTTCCATCTCCCCTGTGTGGCTCTGAATGTGGCCCATCACTCTGTGGGTCTCTGATCACACGGCCGCGCTCAGGCCGGAGCAGGTCTGGTGGTTCCTTTAACATAGCGGCGTTAGGAAGAGCCTCACCACGCGGCAGCAGCCCTCACTGCGCTCAGGTGAGCTGCTCCCCGCCCACCGCCTGGCCGCAGGGGAAGCAGCTTTCCCGATCTGTGCCCAGCAGGCAGCAGGGACTCTTCAGGGACTCCTGCTGTGGGCGGGTGGCGCGGGGAGCAGAGACCAGCAAATATGTTGGCAGCTCTGCCAGCCCAGATATGCGCGGACACGAGCCTCGAGGGCCCATTGCTCATGGACTGGACACAGCCTGTCTCCAGAGCGCAGGGCCAGCGGCCACACCTCAGCTGCAGGGTCACCACCCACATGTGCCCTGGAGCCTGTGCCCAATTCCCGGCCCGAGCCCTCAAGTTGCAGTAAAGACTCTGGTGGTGATAGCGGGAAGGGCCGAGTGAGGCGTGGGTGCAGTGGGGTGTGGGTCAGGGGAGAGGTCCGGCCAGTGTCCCTCTTGGAGACCTGAATAGGCCTCTGAGTCTGGGTGGATTTAAAGAGGCCACTCCTGGCTCCTCCCTGAGGTGGACGCTGATCCGTGGCTGCAGACCACAGAGCCTTCATGGAGCTGAGCTTGGTGTGAAAGGGTGCTCGTGAGCAGGCTGTGGTGTGGGAGCTCCGCCATGCGACCGAGGTGGTCAGGCCCAGGGTGGTCCAGCTCTGGGGATCCACAGTTGCAGCCCAGGAGGAGGGGAAAATGCTTCCCATTAGATTCTAGTGATGAGACTGAGGGGTCCGCGTAGGCCCAGGAAGAAAGAGGGAGGCTGCTGTGCCCAGTGGTGAGAGCGTGTGAAGGGCAGCTCTGCAGGGGCAGCATGGGGGTGGTGGGGGTGCACAGGCAGGCAGCTCTCCTGCAGCTGCCCCCATTATTGGGTCACTGATCAGGACCCCGTACAGGCCCGGCTGTCCTGGAGCTCTGGCAGGAGGGAAAACACGCTGCAGGGTTCCGGGTTGAAGTACACAGAGGCAGGAGACAGGTGGGAGCAGAGGGGCTCCCTCACTCTTGGGGTTCAAGGTGCACATGCACACGTGCTGGAAAGGCACCAAGCACCGACATGTCACATGTAAAAGCTCCCTACAGAAGCGCAGCGTTTAAACTCCCAATTCTGATTCGTTCTTAAATCATCAGAACTTCAAACATTAGATTTCGGCAAATGAAAGCGTAGTATGGACTTCCCTAGAACTCACAGCCTGACAGGGCTGAACAGGCAGGAAAGTGGCTGCCGCGGCAGGAAGGCGGCAGTAACCGCAGCGCG
>NW_006203395.1:394238-396155 GCF_000334495.1 Tupaia belangeri chinensis | reverse complement strand
CCGCGGCTGCCGCTCTACTTCCGCGTTCGGCCGGGCCGTGCCCTCCTGCCCGGTGCTTTGTCCACGTGCGCCCAGGAACTCGCTGCAGTTAGCTCACAGTTAGGGGTAATGCTACTGTCGGTCACAGCGGTGAAAGTAGGTGGTAATCCGTTTTAAACACGAGTCTAATAAAATAACGAGCCACCCCCCATTTGGTGTCTACCAGAACCATTTACATACCTACAAAATTAGTCCCCCTAAATCAGGAGGCGAGGAACTAGGTAACAGTTTAACTAAGGTGCACCGTGAGCAGGTGTGAACCACTCACTTTACGTGGATGACTAGAAAACAAATTATGGAAAATCGCCCATTTGGCTGATACAGAAATTGAGTCCAACAGGAAGAGAGAAAAGGCTGTTATGTGAAATTATCATTAAATAAAAATGCTATTACAGACTATGGCAAAGAGGTCTCGGGCTGCAATTCAATGACACTCAGCTCCACTCAGGGACATTTTAAAGTACTTCTGCGTACCCAGAGAGGCTTTATCTTCAGCACCTTGACATTTGCAGCACTGTCACTTGTCTTGGGTTGTCACACATGTAATGTTACAATGCACTAACGTACCAAAAGAACTAAATAATCTCCAGCCCCTAAAAATGAGGGTGGGTTCAAAGATCAGTGCACATCAGGGTCCTTCCTCCGATTCTTGAATGGCAGAGCAGGTGGACAGATGCCCGACAGCCCGGCCCTCAGAACATTGGCCTGTCCACGGCTCAGGAAGGCACCAAGACCCACCCTCAAAGTTCAGAGCTGTCCGAGGCCACAGAGTCATGGCAGAGAGGTCCTGATGCCTGCGGAGTGGGCCGGACCCGGCCAACGCTAGCCAGCGATGCAGAGAAGGTGATTCTGGCCACCCGGAGGGATTCACTTTTAACTTTAGTTTCCCCATTTGCTTATCTGTGTTTTCCAAATATTCTACTATTTGAAGGGGACAAGGGTGTGAGGATAGCACTGGGAAAGCTGGAACAGCAAGACCACAGTGGGTCAGGGGGTGGGAGAGCCCAGGGCTGAGCGCAGGGTTGGGGGAATGGGAGAGTCTGGGGCTGAGTGCAGGGTGGGGGAGAGGGAGAGCCTGGGGCCTTGGCTCTCTGGTTGGACCGAACCATGCCTGGGCCGGTGTCTGGGCCCGTTCACAGAAGCGGGCAAGGGCCCTCAGGCTTGAAGACTCCCTGTGCACTCAGGGATGAGCACACCCCGAAGGCAGCATGGGCAGAGGCTGCAGTATCGAACAGGATGGGAAGGGCCATGGGGCTTCCCCGGTGCCCAGCAGAAGGTGGCCATTGACCTGGTGGAACCCAAGGACACAGCTCAAAAGTTTTGTCCTTACGCTGGATGTCTGGACGGGTTTAGAATGAATCTTTCAGAGCAAGGCCAGAGCCACCCCAAGTTCCAAGCAGAAGAGCTCATCCCCAGGGCACGGAGAAGAGGCCAGTGGAGGGCAGGAGGCCCAGCCAGCACGGAGGAGACTTCTGAGCTGTGAGAAGGTGGGCCAGCCGGCCTCTGGCGAACTCTTTCCGAGCTAGTCAGCTAGCGGGACATGTAAGAGCACCCCACTTACAAAGAAGCGGATCTCGGCAAAACAGAAGAAGCTATATGTGGGCGCAGAGGGGCTTCGTCCTCTCTCCTGTGAGAAGCTCCCTGCCCTCTGGGACAGCCACTGCCCCGGGCCATCGCCGGCCACCTGGGCTCCTTTTCTTTCTGACTCTGCCTCCCTCTTCCACCTCCCTTCCTCACTGCCCCGGTTCCTTCCTGCATTTCCTTTCACGGTCAGGGCCTGCCTGTCCACTCGATCTTCCTGCACAAGTCAGTAATAATGGCCAGCCCCTCCCGGTTGCACAGCTGTCATGCTAAAGCCCGCGCCTGGCCAGCTGCTGT
>NW_006203395.1:393222-394084 GCF_000334495.1 Tupaia belangeri chinensis | reverse complement strand
ACTTCGCCTCTCGCTTTCCCGCCTGGTTTCCCATCCTGAGCCGGAACGCTCTTCAGAAGCTACGGGAGAAGAGACGGCGTTAGTCCTGAGCCAGGACCGCACTCGCAGGGGTTTCTGCGTTGGTGTCAACCAGCACAACAGCCCTGGAAAGCCTATCTTTGAGAAGAGAAAACCAAAGCCCAAACACTCCAGAGACACATCAAGCCATCTTACAGAAAATGCGTGGTCTTTCCATCATGAAAACCCAGAAAACAGGAGGCTGCCAATGCCCAGGCCTGTCCAGTGGGGGACACCCTTCAGCTTGTCCGCTCACCCCGTCTCAGGAAGTCTCGCAGGGTAATTGCATGCAGGAGCGCGAGCACACAGAGCTTAGTGCCTGCTCGGGCGCGGTGGGGCGAGCTGAGCTGAGCGGCCAGAGTGCGAGCACACCCCCCAAAGTCAGAGGAGTATGTGGGCCGACCTGCCCGCTGCCCTCCAGAACTGGGGAGCCCACAGACGCAGGCAGACCCAGGCCTGTTGTCAGCCAGAGGAGCAACCTTCAAAGAATCTGCAGAATGTGTGGGGAGGAGAGGGCTGGATAAAGAAAGCACCAGGCTCCCCAGTTTTAGCTTATCTTCAACCTTAGCAGCTAACTCAGGATGTATTCGCCCCAAATGCACAGAATTTGGAGTTTGGTCAAACCTATTCAGACGAGTTGCTCAGTCCACACTTACTTCCAGACCTGCTCTGACCATGGATATGCACCAGCTGGGGTCGCCTGGACCCTAGCGAGACCCACATGACCGCAGTCTCTGAGGACAATTACCAAATGTGGTTTCTCACCATGTTTTTTAAAACAAGATATGAGTACTCGCCCCCTGCT
>NW_006203395.1:390219-392984 GCF_000334495.1 Tupaia belangeri chinensis | reverse complement strand
CTGAACACGGGAGCAGCTGTCCTGGAAAGGTGACAACATGAATCATCTTCTAAAAATGGGCAGGGGAACTTCCAAATATTGCATTTGCTGAATATCTGGCAAGTTTTGTACCAAAAAGTCACTGTTTAAAAAGGAGAGTTGCCTAACGCTGGATTTTCCGCCTCTCATATCACTGAGCACACTCTCAGTGACTGAGGAAGGAGGCCCTTGTCCAAAAGGACCCCAAGTGTCCGCAGTGATGGGAGGACTCGAGAAAGGAGGCGATGACACCTGTGGGCAGCAGCCACTTGGGGGCGTGACCTCCTGTGTGTGCGGGCGCGAGCATGAGACCAAACATCTCCAGTGCAGTAGGACCCCTTGTCCACCGACTGCCTCATGCAGAGAAGCTTAGAAAGCACCCAACCTCTAGCAGCTGGGACTAAAGTGCTCACGGCACTCTGGCAGGTCAAGGACGTGGCTCTGGTGAGGACAGGAATGCTACTGACCTGGAAGAATCAGGTGCACTCCTCACTTCACAACGTGAGTGAGAAAAGCAGTGTTCTGGCATGCGTGCCTTTGCAAAGGCAAGGCTATCTTTGCAGGAAACCTGGACACCCAAAGCAATTCTGTTTAAATTGCTCAGCCAAGAGAGCCCACAGGGCCAGCCTCTGCACCAGGACGTGGAGGTGGGGGGCACACGGCGCTTTACCAGCCTCCACTGTGGCTCGGGCAGGCCCTTGCCAGCACCGTCGGTGAGCAGCGTCATGTGCCACCGTCGGGCCCGCATGGACTCTGTCCAGTGCTAACAGGGCAGATGGGACCTGGGTGACCCTGGGCAAGATTCTGCTTCTCCGAGCCTCAGTCTCCTATAGAGCGGAGGTGATGTGAGCGCCTTACGCTGCACAGGTGAGTGAAGTACGTATGCACCCCAGGGCCGGGTCAGACTAGGACACGCTGACGGGGCTGGCCGGTGCCGTTCTTCCTCCCACTGGGTGGGCTCAGCAGGGCGGGGGGTGAGCAGCTAAGGCATGCAGTCCACGGTCTTGTCTCTGGCCAGGGACCTCTGCGTGGCTTCCCTCCTAAGCAGACGCCCACTCTTAAAGCGACAAGGCCGAGGGAGGGAAGGGTGAAGACACCAGCCCTGCGAGCCGGAAGTTACATCATACCCTCAGCCTACAGCAGCAGATCTATTCACAGCAGACAGCTAAGCACAGTAAATGGTGCGACCTCGGCTAGTCCCGCGTCCTGGGCGGGGTGAGAACAGAGAAGTGTGCGGCAGGGCCGAAGCAGCCATTCCCGAGCCCCAGAGAAGCTGCAGATAGCGGAGTGCTCGGCGGGCTCTTTCCGGGTTAACCTCGGGCGTGTCTGCACAGGCATGGGACTGCGTGCGTCGTGAGACTGAACCTCAGCTCACGTCTTCCCAGGTAGCTGGCGAGACAGACGCAGTGACCAGCCACCGTCTACTCCTGAGCACCCTGCAGGGGCTCACTGCCCAGGGCTCAGGAGATGCGCGCTGGCTGTGAGCCCAGGTCGGCTCCGTGAAGGCATGGATGTGGCCCTATGCACCTGCACGTCACAGTGACGCTGAGCATGCCAGCAGACCGCACAGCTCCGGCGCCCCATGGACACACAGGCCTGGTGTGTCCTTTACTGATGTGGTTTGCAATAATGAGATTAACTTGAGAATGATTTGTTTCATCCCTCAGATTTCTGTTTTTTTTTTGTTTGTTTGTTTTTTTTTTTTTTTTGGTTTTGCCCATAGGGCATATGTGCTGGCCAGAGTGCCAGAGAGAGGGAAAATGAGAAATCACTTCTCAGAGGGGGTGGCCACACCGTAGTGCCTTGCCCTCCATTCTCCTGGGATTTTGAGCATGTACATGGCACGATTTTCAAGCTGCCTGTCAGGGACTTGAACTGCAGTCAGCCACGTGTGAATTCAGCGCCCTAACCACCACGCCTTCTGCGAGCCCCGCCCTTCACACCCTCCCATCTCTGTAACCCTGCGAAGTTATCTACCTTTCCCCACACTGGCCAGTGGGGAAGTCAGCTTTAGAAGATGGAGAGCAGCCGTGAGTGGCCTCGGGGACACAGCTTAGTAAAAGCAGGGCGACGGGTCTGATTCATGTTAGGATGTGTCCTGTAGGAGACACAGGGCCGTGGGCCAGAGATACCGTGTGTTCCTAAATCATGGACGATCTCAGTACAGAGCAGCAGGCCTTGCTCTCACCGGGGCCTGGAGAAAATATATGCACAAGAACCTTTTCTTATGAACTTGCACACGGAGTCACAAGTTTATCGTGAAATAAGAGACGTTCTTAATTCACGGCCTGGGTCTTGTGACGGGAACTGGCGAGAGCGCACACAGACACCGTCCGGATTTTTGACCCCGTGTCCGCCAGCAGCTGCTTACTGCAGAGCACACTCAGCTTGGCTTCCCTCAGCTTTTGACTTTTCAGTCATAAAAACAGAGCCTCCTGGTGTCACCGAGAGAGAAATAGGAAACCCAGGCCTGGGTAACACCTTCCACTTCGGTGGAGGACTCTGAGTTCCCGAGGCGAGGCACGAGGCGCGTGTATTGTGATGAGAAAAGCCCCTCTCCATTTGTTAAGGAGAGTGGGTGGGAGACGGGAAGAGAGGAGAGGAGGGGAGAGGGAGGGAGGGAGAAGGACGGAAGGAGAGGGAGGGAGAGGGAGAGAGGGAGGGAGAGAGGGAGAGAGAGGGAGGAGAGGGGAAGAGTGAGAAGAGGGGAGAGGGAGAGAGGGAGGAGGAGAGGGGGAGAGGAAGAG
>NW_006203395.1:384117-390175 GCF_000334495.1 Tupaia belangeri chinensis | reverse complement strand
AAGAGAGGTAGGGAGGGGGAGAGGGGGAGAGAGGGGGCAGTGAGGGAGGGAGAGAGAGGGGGAGAGACAGGGAGAGGGGGAGAGACAGAGAGAGAGGGAGAGAGAGGGAGAGGGAGGCAGAAAGAGGGGGAGGGGAGATGGGGAGATGGGGAGAGGTGTCCTCAGCAAGGCCTCAGTGCAACACACCCTCCCCAGCGCCCAGCACCAAGTCCCGACGCCAGCAGGTCTCAGCCCACTGCCCACGGGGTGTCAGCGCCCACGGCAGCAATGGCTTCCTGCCTTGTGGGGCCTCCCGAGTCACCACCAAGCCACGGCTGGGCCGTTCCTCATGAACGCTCACCGTGAAAGTGCAGCTTTGGGCCTAGAACTGTCAGTAAGTCCAGTGCGCTCAGTCGGTAGGAGGCGGGGCAGTTCATCTTCCTGGCAAGCTGTTCTGGATGGGCAGGATGTCAGAGTGGTTTCCACCCACCTCGTAGCCGCCAGCACCCGGGTGCATGTAGGCTGGCAGGGAAATGCCACCAGACGTCGCTTTTGCAGTGGGCAGAGAGGGCAGCGGTTGGGCGGCTGGAGACTTGGGGCAGTGCACGCCACGTGGGCCACGCCTGCCTGCTTCAGCTGAGAGCGTTGTAGAAACGCACAGCCAGAGCCCGGGCTCTGTCCTCACCAGCCCTGCAGGGGACTGGAGTGTGAGGACCTCCGGCCTTGGCGACAGCTCTACCCTCTGCAGGCATACCGGAAAGCTGGTGGTGAGCAGTGGGGTGGTGACAAGGAACCAGGAATCTCCACGCCTGCTGGGAGCCCGAGGAGGAAGACCCATGGCCGACGGCATTTACCTGCGCCTTACGTTTGCTCAGGAGCTCCGCCTCTGAACTGTTCAAACTCGGCTGTCGTTTGCCCCCCACCCCTAATGTTCCAGGTACATATTCAAAGAGGACTACTCAGAGTTTATGGTGCAATGAGCCCGGATTCAGGATTTTTACACTTTAATCCACAAGAGTTTTGTCATACTCTTTCCAAAGTTTAGATTGTTCACACTTTAGAAGTTTTCTTTAAAGGCTGGTGTCGCTGCTGACCGTGTGCTGGCCGTGGGGGTGTCCACCCAGCGGTGACCGAGCACGGTAACCCGGCGCTCTCACTGGGCTCGGAGTCTTTACTGAGATCTCACCCTGCTTGTGTTTACGCCCAAATCCCAAGGAAGAGACTTCCTTTCTTCATATAGATGGGGGGCCAGCATGCCAGGCCCCGGGACCAAGCACGTGCAGAATTTCTGTGGAACCCCTCTGTCTGCTCGCCACCTGCAGCTGCTCACATTACGAGGAGGTGCTCGGCCGGGAGCCTTCCTTTCTGGCCCTTTACGGGAGAAGGTTCTAGATCTTCAGTACACAGCATAACAATGTTTTAAAGGGCCAAGCAACCTGGGCTGTCAAGTTCTGTTTACGAAACAGAGATGGCTCACCCGGGATCAGCAGAGGCCTTCTGCCGGCCTTTCCTCCTCACCTTAGAAGAGAAGCCCCGAGTTTAACTGGCCACGAGGCTGCCCAGGAGGGTCTGCATCCCAGCATCCCTTGCAGCTGCCACCATATGGCCTTTCTCCCTTCAACGACTTTAAACTTTTTTCCAGGACCACTTCACTGGAAGCCAAAGAAGAGATTTTCACACTTGGAAACTACGACATGCATATCTAGACAGGCGCATAGCGATCTGTTGCAAAACTTGGAAAGTAGGATGCATTTTTGGAAGCCTCTCCAGCACAACCTGTTTATCATGATCCCAGGAAGGCGCGAAGGTGGGTGAGCGCACGTTCGCAGGATAAAGTTCTTCCTGCTGGCACCTTTATCTGCCTCCCCTCCTCAGCCCTGACGCAGTGTTCTCCCTGCTCCGTGTGCTCTGCGTTCACACCCGGAATAGCGCAGCGGGGCCTCTGCCCTGCACCGGGCTCTGCGGTGAGCTGGCCTCACTGACACGGCTGCGGTGGCTGTGGCCGGTGGCCCCAGCCTCCCCGCTGGGTACGGCGCCCTCAGCATCCTGTGACTGGAGTTTCAGGATCCTGGCCTGGAGCGGCGCGATGCGCACCCCTGCAGGGAGGAGTACATGGCCGCTTCTGATCGCGTGTGTCATCATCGACTGAGAGGCTCTGAGCACACATGAACATGTGTGCATTTTGGAGGGGCCGTAGCCGTATGTTCTAGAAGAATGGAGTTCAGAGAACGGCCATCATGGTACGCACACGTGTGCTGCCGTGGAGGGAGATGCTGGCAGGAATTAAGGGGTTTTCAATGGATGGGCTGGGCCCCAGGCGTGCAGGTCCTGAACAAAGACAGAAATACAGGATGGCCGTCCCAGAGGGCTCACGGTGCGAAGGCGAGGCGCGGACAGAGTGGACTTGGCAGAAAACCATGGCTGCACAGGGGAGGCCCGAGAGCCTCCGCAGGCCCACTGTCTCATGAACCTGGCGCTGGCCACAGGTGAGGGAGGACTAGCCGAGGCGTGGGTCCCGGCCGTGCCTGGAGCGTGCCTCCTCGTTCCTGCTCTGTCTGCTTGTTCTGAGGGCCTGGCCCCCTCCTCCTCACCTGCAGACTCGTCATGGCCAAATTACTTCCTGGAGGTGTCGTGGAACCAGTGGTTAATGTTTTACAAGCGCCCGAGGGCACGGCCAGTGACCCAGAGAAGTATTACATCCAGCGAGCTCGTCCCTCGGGGCCAGCCCACGTGTCCCTCTCCAGGGCCCGCCCTCCTCAGCCGAGGCAGGGGTCATGCCCTTGCCCTGCCCACAAGTCCCTGTGCCCAGGTCCCCCAGGGTGCTGCCATTAGTCATCCCAGTACTCACAGATGCTCTGAGCCAAGGATAAGAGACGAGGCCGCGAGCTCAGCTGCTTTGCCTCTGAATAACTCTGTTCCTGGACCCCAGCCATGACAGCTCTGGGAGGCCTGTGTGGGCCAAGCCCCACGCTCAGGTCGGCAGTTTACACGTGGCCGGACCCGAGGAACGGTGGTCTGAGCTCTGACTGAACTGTGCCTGACTGTTCCGAAAGCAGAGAGGACAGCAGAGGCCTGCCGACTCTGGCCAAGGAGGTGAGCCGTGCTACGGTCCTGCGGGAGGCCTGCCCAGAGCCGGTTTGCGAGCCCGTGCCACTTCTTCACATGAACATGCAGCCTTCTACCAGGTGATGGCCTTCCAGCACATTCCGGAACTTTCCAGGACCTGTTGGATTCCAATCACATGATGCCTGCAGAAGATTTGGCCGAAAGCCAGCCTCCTAAAGGCCCACGTGTTCTTGTATGGATGGGCGGCATTTTACTAGGTGAGTCTCCCGTCCTAACACGGCAGGAAGGTGAAGGATGCTAGCACGTGCCGGTGTGTACAGACAGGGGAGGAGACCGCCACAGGGCGTGCGCTGCGGTGCGGGGGCACAGATGCGACTCAGAGAAGGATCAGCAGCAGCCGTTGGCTAGACAGGGTGCTTGCTAGCACTGGGGCTAGCCGGCCACTCAGAGGTACCTCTGCTAACTCTCTCCAGCGTGCGACGAGGAAGGGGCCGTTACTATGACAGGAAACAGGACGCCCGGAAGGCCGGGTCACGTACATCCACACAGACGTGCAGAGCTGCGGGCACCGCGGGGCTGCCACACCGGACCGACTTTAGAGTCTGAGCTCAAGCACGGCCGGGAGGTTTCCCGATGCATTCAGTCTTGGGTGGACTAAGAGAAAGCCGCGAACAGTCAGAGGGGGCACCTCTCACTTCATCTTTCAGAGGGCGCTCGGATGACTCAGCACATATCAGCCTCGGCCAGGCTTCTCTACCTGGTTTCTTCCACATACAAATGATTGTGGAGGAAGGATAAAGAATGAGGCATTACAAGAACACAAGGAAATTAAGTATCTTTTAGAACTCTGTTACAGAGAAACCGCACCTGACCAGTGCCTGCAGCGCATGGTGCAGGATGCGAACCCGCCGCTCAGAGTCAGAGCTGCATCCCAGCAGGAGCTCCACGTCTGGGCGGGCGGCCATCTCACCCCTCACCCTTCTCGAACTCCCATCTGACTCCCGTCTCGAGGCCAATATCCTTTCCAAATGCAACGACTTATTACCACCAGGCTGGGCCCAGATCGGAGCGTGCGGAGAGTGTGTTTGAACGGTGCAAGCACATGGACCGGCGCCTGCTGAGGTCTGCCTGACAGACCGGCTACGCGGACGCGCCTTCACCACAGACGGCTCTGGAACTACGAATTCTGCAAATAAGTAGTCTCCTCTTTATCAATAACCAATTTCAGTGTCCCCGACTCTCGAGGGCAGAGTGCGGTGAGCGGGAAGGGTGGCCTCGGGGCAGGAAGCCAGAGTTCTAGCCTCTGCCTTATCAGCCCCGCACAGGCCTCCTGCCTCCCTTCTCAGGGAACCCGCGTGGGCCGGCTCAGCCTCACAGTGTGTCCAGCATCTGTGGCCACCCAGGGCCAGGCCGGGACTGCTGTGGCCAGCACGAATTACAGCAGGTCTTCGTCCAGCACGGCTCGAGGATGCCCGAAGAGCTCAGAGTCCTGGGGTGGCCTCACTCCCTGCCAGCGTCCAAAACGGGTCAATCCTCCCTGCGTCTGCTACGGCGGTGGCTGGCGTGGCCGGGCCGCTGGCAGACATGCAGGGCACAGGCGCCCAGCAAGGCCAGCCAGGAGGGGCTCTGACGGGGAGGGCCAGTGGCGTGGGCTGTGCAGGGACCTCAGGGTGGGCTGTCCTCCCTCCCCTCCTCCCTTCTCCCTATGGACACTGCCTCAGACTGAGCCTCGCCTGCTCTGAAGAATGAATGGATGCTTTCTTTCCTGTTTCCATGTCCGCTCTCTCTGCAGTCCCTCATTACATACAACATGCATACGACATTACATATAACATGCACAACATACATACAACATGACACGCAACGTGCACACAATTGGCCACAAAACCATCACTTGGAACGTGCGGAGGGCTCTGGAGAAGTGGCGGGAAGGCTAACGAAGGGAAGCATGTGAGGACGTGGGGCTCAGACAGCAGGTGGCTCTCCTTCAGAGCCGCCGCCTGCCCTCAGTGTGAGGTGGCGAGGTGCAGGTCGCTGAGGGGCGGGCGGAAGAAAGCTCTGCAGGTGGAATCCAGGGAGCGTTGTTCAAGGTGCTCGTCTATGCGAGCCATCAACACGAGTGAAGTCGTCTGGGTTTAGGACCCGGTGGTGACAGCCTCACGTCACCTTGCAGGTGTGACACACCAGCCGGGATAGCTCCAGTCTTGACACACGGAGTTGGGCGTGTTTGTTTCCGTGTCCACTTTGAAATGGGATGAAATTGTGTCGAGGTTCCGATTAGCCTGAGGTTGAAGCTGGCGGCAGAGTCCCGCAGCCCACTCTGTCTTGGTGTTGCTGACGTACGTAGAGCACACCTGATGCACTTGTGTAGTCCGGGGCTACCACCCAGGGAGGGCTCACACTCGGCACGGCCTCTGCATTTTCCTCCCTCTGGTGCTAGAGGGTGCATAAGCTCACTAAAGAGAGACAGAGAAAGAGGGAGCGAGAGAACGCAGCCCCTCGGTGGGGCATGGTCACCAGAAGTCCTGCCTCCTCTCTCCTCCCATCAGGGAGTGGGGCCCACATGTGCACGTGCTAAGTGTGTCAAGCCTCCTGGGCCAGGTCTGGACTGTGGCCTTCCCTGTGGACTCAGCCTGCATACCCACTAGGGCACAGGGTTGGCCCGCCCTTGTGCACTTAGACACGCAGGTTCCGAAGCTGTTTGCTCCACCTCTCCCAAAGAACAATTTCCAGCCACCAGTCTGGAATGCGGAAGGCTAGCTTTTGGCATCTGCTTTAAATCCTTCCCTCTTAAAAGTAAGTCCTGACATGTGAAAATGATGATGGGGTACAAGAACCACCATCTCCCTTTTGAAACTAATTGCTTTCGCGTAGCAACGCCAAATGATACGCCGGCGCCCACGTGACCCTGCCTGCCTCGCAGACTGTCTCCCCTTCATCTTCCCAGGGACACAGCTGCTGCTTACACTCTAGGTCCCGGTCACCGCCCTCCCACCGCCACCGCGTTTCCCAC
>NW_006203395.1:383514-383815 GCF_000334495.1 Tupaia belangeri chinensis | reverse complement strand
GACTACGGGGCTGAGTCGCTTGCCGTAACGTAAGCGTGCAGTGGAACATGTAAGCCCCTCGTCCACAAGATGCCGTGAACTGGGGAAGAGAGCCGTCGCTCTGGAAGCTGACAGGAGGCCACAGCTCAGACACGAGAGCCGGAGGCGAGCCCAGGAAAACGGTCTTCACCGAGAATGAACCCGGAGCCCCAGCGAGAGCTCTGAGAAACCCAGATCGGCAATCCGGGAGATTCCTTGAGGCTTAATTCTCCTTTAGCATTCAGTGTGTGATTAACACCTTGACTCTCAATGGTGGGTCTGT
>NW_006203395.1:353900-367041 GCF_000334495.1 Tupaia belangeri chinensis | reverse complement strand
CCCGCAGAGGGGCGCCTCCCCCCAGCCCCTCTGCGCCAGCCTGTACCTGCGGCAGCCTGCGCGCGCGGCAGCGCAATGAGCAAACCTTTTGCCTTGGAGACTTCTTGGGAACGTGTGTTTCCTAGTAAAACTCCAAGCACTTTAAGGGTGAGGGCTTATCTGCGCTTTCTTACGCGCCTGAAACGCATAGCGTTGTATTTGCACGGCAGACAAGCAGCGAGGGCTTAGGTGCTCGCGCTTTTGCGCGAGTGGTGAGCCTGGGACACAGCTCTGCCATCGCTGCTCTGCGGTTAGTTTGTGGAACCAGATGAACAATATGAGTGTCCACAGTTCCTCATCAGATACAGTAGCACTCAGGGCAGGAAATACAAAGTTATTCTCCACGTGAGGAGTGCACCTTAAAAATAAGTGCTACAGATAAGCCTCGCTGTCAACCTAGACTGCTATCACCCACGGTCATCCTCGCCTGCCAATCCCATGTACTAGTGAGACGTGGAGAACTTGCCCTCGGAGTCTCTGGATGTCGTCCGGGACTGCGTGTCTCTAGGTGCCAGCGGGCTCTGGTCCCACTTCCCCCTGTACTAGGAGCAGAGGTCCTGGGTTTATGGGGAGCTGGTGAAAACGCACCTTCCCAGACCCGGGCCCTGGCTGTGGTGTGTCCACGTCAGAGACCGGCCTGGGCCCCACGTAGTTGAACCTCTGGGAACAAGCGGGTCACCACCACCGCCAGGTGAGCACGGAGCCAGTTTGCCCATCCCCGGCGAGAGGACGGGGTCCAGGGCCGACCCGGCAGGCGCTGTGCTGGCAGGTGGGTGTCGGCTGCCAAGCACTCCTGCCCCTGCTGGGAACCCGAGCCGAGTGGCAGGTGTCTGAGCTCTGTGTGCATGGACTCCGCTTGCACTGGGTGACAAGGAGAGCCGAGTGGGCCTCTCTCTCCACGTGGTCGCATCACCCTGGGGACCTGGTGGCCCCACACGGGGCTCGTGGGAGGCCCCGTCCTCATGCCCCAGCTCCCAACTCCGGGCAGATGCCCCTACCTGCAGGCTCCTCAGGACGACTCCGTGTCCTGACAGCCCAGATGGCAGCGATGTGGTCCGGGCGGACACGCCATCGAGAAGACCTGCACTGCCGAAACCACGAGGACGACATGCAGCACTCACAGCCTCTCCGCAAGTCAGTCCAGGCGCCCCACCCCGGCTCGGACAGGATTCCAGTCTGGGCACGCCCAGCCCTCAACTCAATGCGGAGTGGCGCTCGGGGACCAACAGCAGGAGACGGAGTGGAAGAGACGCCCGCCGCCCTGCCGGCCACACCGCCCTGCGCCGAGGTGCAGGTGCACTCTCCGCCTGCTGTCCGGCCAGGGCCGCCGGGCTGTGGGGTGACCAATGAAGCCCTCTCTGCCGGCTACAGCCCAGCACCGTCCATCCAGCCCCGTCCTCAGCACCATCGTCACAGGCCCCGCGGTGCCTGACATGCAGGGTCACTCACTGCCACACCCCGAGGGCCAGCCAGAGGGACCCTGGGAGCTGAGAAGTCATCCAGATGCCAGGACGGTTGAGATAAAGGTCGACCACCCACCAAAACAGAATCTCCAAGAAATCTCAAATCAAGTTCAACTCTGCTGTCATAAGAAAAGGCGATGCCAGCTTTATTTTCTAGTTAGAAACGGGGAGACACACGCCAAACCCCAACCTCGGCTGCTGAGAGTCAGACCGGCCCGTGGAGGGCACCGCGCACCTCCCTACCCGCTCCCCGGCTGTTTCTGCAGGTCGCCATTTAAAATGTCCAGTCCGTGTCCAGGAGCAGCCTCACCGCTCAGAGAAAGAACCAAGAGGCCCCTGGAAAAGCTGCCTTCCCGCAAGGAGGCCGGGGCTTCAGGCCTCAGAGAAAGCCCAGGCCCCAGGAGGCGGCAGGACCCCTCCAGGGCCACCCGGTCCTCACTCGGGTCAGCGGGATGCTGTCCTCCACTCTGGGGAGAGACGCCTCTTAGGTCAGGCATTTTGAGACTGAGAATGCTCCCCTTCACATTTGCCCCTTTTTTAAAAATTAAGTCGTCTGTTGGTTTTTCTGTCTGGCTGGTTTTCTTTCATTCCTATTTTCAATTCACGTTTCCACTCCCCTCGTCGTCCCCGCCGTTCTACTCTCCCTGGCCGTATTTAGCTACTTTTTGCCGCATGTCTTGAGCTAGAACCCAGGGGCTGCCCTGAGAGCCGGCCCTCTTCCCGCATTTCCAACACGGCCGCATCTCGGGCTGCCCGTGCCACGTCAGCCATGGCTGCGCGAGGACGAGGGACGGTTTCACGGCAGTAAAAGAGAGAGGGGACTGCCCCCCTGCGTAGGGCAGGGTGTGCGCGGAGGGAGGCAGCGGGAAGTGGCTGGGGTGACCTCCAGGCCCTCAGTCCACTCCCTCCCGCCCGAGTCCAGCTCCTGCCTCCCTCCTCCACCTCCTGGAACTTTCCGTGCGCTCTCCTGCCCTTTTCCTTGCCTCTTCATACATTTGACATGCCAGTCTCTATTCTAGAACCAAGACGTAACTGAGTTAATCACTGTGAATTAGACTGCATTTCCATCTGGTCTCTTGGAAAATGGTGAGCTACACGTTAACTCTTCACTCTTACAGAAAACAAATCAGTTTAAATATAAATGAGCTAAAATAATTTCTGATTACCTCAGTGTGCTTGGTCTCCTTTTCCTGCGAGGCAATAGAGAAAACTCATCGAAATAGAATGATGCTTCCTTGAGAAACAAAACAAAACAAAACAAATCAGCTAATAAAACTGATAAGCCTGTCACAAAACTGACGATTAGAAAGAGAAAAGACTCAAAACACCGTGATCTGGGAGAAAACGAGGGGTGTCACTGCAGACCCTGTAGCGATGAGAAGGTCAGGACAGGATTTCTCGGAGCAGCTTCACGCTCATAAATCCCACAACTCAGTGGAAACGGAGCAATTCCTCAAAAATGACAACTAACAAAATTCAGCCAAGAGGAAATTAGATAACCCGAATAATTCTATAACTATTACGGAAGTTGCATTTATAATTCAAAAATTCACAAGAAAGAACTTCTCAGGCCTAGACGGTTTCACTGGAAATTCTACAAAACCATTCAGGAAGAATGGATGCCAATTCCAGTGTCTTTCAAAACTTAGAAATACTTCCTAACTAATTTTAGGAGGTTAGTAATACCCCATCCCAAAGCTAGGAAAGATTTACAAAGAATGAGAACCACAGACCAACATCCCCCATGGCTTAGGGGCAAACATCTTCATCACAATAAGGGAGTCTGACAACAAATGAAAACAATTGCGCACATGACCAAGCGGGGTTTATCCGGAGATGCGAGGGCGGTTAAACATTGGAGAATTAGTCCATGTAATCCAGCACAGCAACGGAGTTACGGATAAACATCCCGTGAGCATATCCACTGTTACAGAAAGAGCGTTTGACAGAGTACAACACGCTTTCATGACAAAAACCTCTTGGCAAGTTACAGAGAGAAGGGGACTACCTCAGTCTGATAAAGAACATCTGTTAAAAACTACTTAGTGGTGGAAGCTGAATGCTTTACTCCTCGATAAGGAAAAAGGCAAATTCTTGCAGCACTATCACCAAAGCACTGGAAGTTCGAGACAGTGCAACAAGAGAAGATAAAGAAATAGACTATAGATTGGAAAGGAGAAATAAAATGACCTCACTGGCAGATGACCTAATGGTCTACATAAAAATATCTCAAGAAATCTACCCTCAAATCTCCCAGAATTAATACAGAAATTCAGTAAGGTTGTAGGATACAAGATCAATACATGGGGCCGGCAAGTGGTGTGGTAGTCAAGGCACTACACTCCCGCATGGCCAACCCCGGTTCAAATCGTGGACCTGGTGGCTTGAAAATCATGCCAGGCATGTGTGTGTGTGCCTAAAACGCCCAAAGAAGAGTGGAGAAGGCATTGTAGTGTGGCTATCCCCCTGGGGGGCAATTTCTCATTTCGCCCCTCTCTCCTCTCTGGTGAGCGTACTCACCCTATGGCCTAAACTTTAAAAAAAGGTGTGTAAACAGTACTTCTCTCCGTTTTATATTCTAAACATTAAACATGTGGAAATAAAAGTTAAAAACACATGCCACTAGAAATGCCCCCCCATGAAATATTTATACTGTAAAAAATGGCAGCTACATTATCTGTTTGCTGAAAATCCGAAGACACGGATGAGGGAAAGAAAAGAAGACCTAAGTAACCAGAGAGCTGCCCTGTGATGGGGGCTTAGAAGACTGAGTACGTAAGACTGTTAATAACTCCCAGTAGACCTACAGGGCTCATAGACATTCCTATGAGAACCTCATTATGTTCTCTTTTTTATGCTTTGAATAAATAAGATATTCTAAAATTGATATGGAAAGGGAAAGAACTAGTCGCTAGCCCAGTTTGGATAGGAAAGAATGAAGTGGGCGGGCTCACCCTACCTGACTCCGGTTCACTAAAAACCTCTAGTTAAAAAGACAGGGTGGTACTGGCAGGGGGACAGACAGAGGGACAGACAGATCAGTGGAACAGAAAAGAGGACCCAGGACAGGCCTACGGAATACCTGGGAGTTGTGTCTGCCAAAGGTGCCAAGTCTCCTGACCGGGAGACGTTCGGTCCCATGTGTCACTCTCGCGTGGCTTCCTGTATACCGAGTTTCAGACCTCTGCACTCACTCTGGGTGCACCCTGGCAGCAATCTGTCTAGCCCCACCCTTTCCATCCCATCTGTTTCCGGTAAGATGCCCATCTGGTCTCTTGGAAAATGGTGAGCTACACGTTAACTCTTCACTCTTACAGAAAACAAATCAGTTTAAATATAAATGAGCTAAAATAATTTCTGATTACCTCAGTGTGCTTGGTCTCCTTTTCCTGCGAGGCAATAGAGAAAACTCATCGAAATAGAATGATGCTTCCTTGAGAAACAAAACAAAACAAAACAAATCAGCTAATAAAACTGATAAGCCTGTCACAAAACTGACGATTAGAAAGAGAAAAGACTCAAAACACCGTGATCTGGGAGAAAACGAGGGGTGTCACTGCAGACCCTGTAGCGATGAGAAGGTCAGGACAGGATTTCTCGGAGCAGCTTCACGCTCATAAATCCCACAACTCAGTGGAAACGGAGCAATTCCTCAAAAATGACAACTAACAAAATTCAGCCAAGAGGAAATTAGATAACCCGAATAATTCTATAACTATTACGGAAGTTGCATTTATAATTCAAAAATTCACAAGAAAGAACTTCTCAGGCCTAGACGGTTTCACTGGAAATTCTACAAAACCATTCAGGAAGAATGGATGCCAATTCCAGTGTCTTTCAAAACTTAGAAATACTTCCTAACTAATTTTAGGAGGTTAGTAATACCCCATCCCCAAGCTAGGAAGCACAGCAACGGAGTTACGGATAAACATCCCGTGAGCATATCCACTGTTACAGAAAGAGCGTTTGACAGAGTGCAACTCGCTTTCATGATAGCACAGCAACGGAGTTACGGATAAACATCCCATGAGCATATCAACTGTTACAGAAAGAGCGTTTGACAGAGTACAACACGCTTTCATGACAAAAACCTCTTGGCAAGTTACAGAGAGAAGGGGACTACCTCAGTCTGATAAAGAACATCTGTTAAAAACTACTTAGTGGTGGAAGCTGAATGCTTTACTCCTCGATAAGGAAAAAGGCAAATTCTTGCAGCACTTATCACCAAAGCACTGGAAGTTCGAGACAGTGCAACAAGAGAAGATAAAGAAATAGACTATAGATTGGAAAGGAGAAATAAAATGACCTCACTGGCAGATGACCTAATGGTCTACATAAAAATATCTCAAGAAATCTACCCTCAAATCTCCCAGAATTAATACAGAAATTCAGTAAGGTTGTAGGATACAAGATCAATACATGGGGCCGGCAAGTGGTGTGGTAGTCAAGGCACTACACTCCCGCATGGCCAACCCCGGTTCAAATCGTGGACCTGGTGGCTTGAAAATCATGCCAGGCATGTGTGTGTGTGCCTAAAACGCCCAAAGAAGAGTGGAGAAGGCATTGTAGTGTGGCTCTCCCCCTGGGGGGCAATTTCTCATTTCGCCCCTCTCTCCTCTCTGGTGAGTGTACTCACCCTATGGCCTAAACTTTAAAAAAAGGTGTGTAAACAGTACTTCTCTCCGTTTTATATTCTAAACATTAAACATGTGAAAATAAAAGTTAAAAACACATGCCACTAGAAATGCCCCCCCATGAAATATTTATACTGTAAAAAATGGCAGCTACATTATCTGTTTGCTGAAAATCCGAAGACACGGATGAGGGAAAGAAAAGAAGACCTAAGTAACCAGAGAGCTGCCCTGTGATGGGGGCTTAGAAGACTGAGTACGTAAGACTGTTAATAACTCCCAGTAGACCTACAGGGCTCAAAGACATTCCTATGAGAACCTCATTATGTTCTCTTTTTTATGCTTTGAATAAATAAGATATTCTAAAATTGATATGGAAAGGGAAAGAACTAGTCGCTAGCCCAGTTTGGATAGGAAAGAATGAAGTGGGCGGGCTCACCCTACCTGACTCCGGTTCACTAAAAACCTCTAGTTAAAAAGACAGGGTGGTACTGGCAGGGGGACAGACAGAGGGACAGACAGATCAGTGGAACAGAAAAGAGGACCCAGGACAGGCCTACGGAATACCTGGGAGTTGTGTCTGCCAAAGGTGCCAAGTCTCCTGACCGGGAGACGTTCGGTCCCATGTGTCACTCTCGCGTGGCTTCCTGTATACCGAGTTTCAGACCTCTGCACTCACTCTGGGTGCACCCTGGCAGCAATCTGTCTAGCCCCACCCTTTCCATCCCATCTGTTTCCGGTAAGATGCCCCAGGCCCACTCGGTGTCATTGGCAGATCACGGCAGGGCTGCATCTTTGCATGTTCACATCGTGTGAGCCCTTCCACAGGGGAGGACAAGAAGGAACCCCTCAGCAACATTCGCAAGCAAAAGCCACAGCTCTCACCCTGAAGGTCACACCCGACACAGAGTAAACTCAGAACGGGTAACAGACCTAAATGTAAAACGAGAACCACAAATCTGCAGAAAGGAACAAGTGAGTCGGGCTAGGAGGAGAGTCCCGCCAGTCACAGCCTACAGAGGAGGGAGGGATGAGCCGACAGGCTACGGAACGAGCAGCTTCCTGAAAAACAGCCCTGGGGAGATTATGAGAAAAAACTAAGTCGGAAGGAAGTGATCGCCTACCACGAGGCCTCATGCCCAGAAAACAGAACCGTCACAGCCCAGCCGAACCCAACACTTCAGACGGCGGGCAGACAGGGCGGCTTTGCACCGAGAGTCTGCCACCACTGTCAGGAGGGCAGCACAGATAGTGACCCAGGGGAGCCCTCGCGACAGTAGGAAATTAGAGAAATGAGAGAAAAATAGTGACATGGCCCGCCACCCCACGACAGATGCACTCTGCAGGCTGTGACCACATGAGAGGTGGGCTTGTTTCCTGGCCTGGCCGGAAGCCCGAGAATGGTGGCATGTCCGTGTCCCAGCTAGGAGGCTGAGGCAGGAGGATGCTCACCTAGCCAGGCTGTCTCAAAACACAATGTTACACACGCACACGTGCACACACAAGCAAGTGTGCACACCCTGCAGAACCTGAGACCTGCCGAGGTGGGTCGTGCTGGTGCTAGGTTCCAATCCACACGCAGACACCACCAAACGCTGGGAATCGTGGAGATGCAGGGTCACTCGTACACGGCTAGCAGGAGTTAAAATATAAAGTGTCCCGCTATTCTGGAAGAGAGCTGGCAGTTTATTAGAACAGAGCATGTGTTTGCCATGTGACTCAGCAATTTAGTCATGGGCACTAGCCCTGGGGAACGAGCAGCGTGTTCACAGGAATACCTGCCCCAAAGTGGCCCGCAGCTGCACTCGCCATCGGCCCAGGAAAGCACCCGCGTGCCCTCGCGGGGGCCCTGGCCTCGCCGTGGTGCGCTGCTCTGCAGGTGAGGAAGCCCGTCTCAGACGGGTACCTGCAAGGACTGCACTGACACAGCACTTTCTCAGGCTACAGCCACACAGACCGGGAACAGACTCAGGTCGCCATAGCTTAGGGAGGAGCACTGGAGGGAGCTGGCTGTCACCGGAGGGGTGCGCGAGGGACCCTGTGGTGAAACCATCCTCTATGTTGACTGTGTGGCAGTCACGTGGGTGAAAACATTACACAGAATAGAACACACGGGTGCGTGTGCACGCGCGCGCGCACACACACACACATACATGTGCATAAACTGGTAAAATCTGAACCTGAACGAGCTAGTGGACGGTGCTGCGTTTTGTAGGACCCTGTCGAGGCCAGCCTAGGTGAGGGGTATTTGTGAGTCGACAATGAGCTCAAAGCACACGTTTAGAAAAACCGCTTCAGGGAACACCCATTGAAGCTGTTACGCACCCCGACCGGACTCCCTGGGGAGTCAGCGCAGGAGTGAAGGCCCGGGTCTGACGGTGCCTCCGTCCGACTGGACTTCCCGGGGAGTCCACGCAGGAGTGAAGGCCCGGGTCTGACGGTGCCTCCGTCCCACCCGACTCCCCGGGGAATATGCGCAGGAGTGAAGGCCCGGGGCTGCCCGGGGGAGTCAGCGCAGGAGTGAAGGCCCGGGTCTGACGGTGCCTCCATCCGACTGGACTCCCCGGGGAGTCCGCGCAGGAGTGAAGGCCCGGGTCTGACCGTGCCTCCGTCCACAGTTTTCCCAGCGTGCTCTGTAAAGCATGTCCCGTTTATACGCCTACAAAAGTACTGACGCGGCATTTCTCCTTGCTCTCCAGTGCTTGGTATAGTCAGAGTTCATTTTTTTAACTGTGATTTCTGTTCAGAATGTAGCGTCGTTACCAGTGTGAGGAACGTGGGGAAGCAGCTCATGGCTGTCTTCATGTTTAATCACCCGTCACCCGTGCTTTAAGTACTCTTCCTAGCCTGCCTGGACCACAGGTCAGTCTGTATTTTCCCCTTGGGTGGTTTGTTTTAACCCTCGAGTTTAGAACTTTCCCTGTGTCCTAGACACTAACGTCACTGAAGTCTCGGATCCTCACTCCTCTCACAGCCCTGTGCTTTTATAATAGCTCCCCAGAACCCCCACCCCCCAGAGTAGTTCCCAAGAAAAGGGGTCTTCAGAGCTATGATTTCCACCTCACCATTACGGAGCTGGAGCCGTCCCTTGGGGATCACACCACCCAGCTTCCCCCCGCCCCCACCGTTACCTGCAGCCTGTGGCCCCTGGGCTGCCTGCCGACCCCGGTTGCCCTGCCCCTTGGCTCTCCCGGACCCAGCTCCGGCTGCTGCCTCAGCCTCTCCCAGCACGCTGCTCCACTGGCCTCTCGGGTCTGCTGCAGCCTCTGTGACACTTGACGGGGACAGTGAGCAGAGCCCAAGGCTGCGGCCTGCTCAGCGGGCGTCAGGGGCTCCTGGCGGGTCTGCTCTTCCAGGAAATCTGGCTGCTGGGGCCTCCTTGGTGGGTTCTAATGGAACCACAGCGTGTCTAACTGCTTAATGGCCGTTTTTCTGAAATGACACTAAGTGTAGTTAGAAAGCTCCTTCTTCTTTACTGACAATGAAGGAGGTTAAGGCGAGGGTGACTAACAGCGACAGATGACAGCACCCTTATGCTCGAGTCTCTCAGAGAAGGAAGAAGTTTTGTTGGGCGTGGTTACTCATTTACGGCAGAATTAGAGAGAAGAAAGGCCCCTTGGCAAGGCGTCCTGCCCGCCAAGGCTGTGAGGGCAGTGGGGGCTGGTGGCGGATGCCCCGACCCAGCCCTGCCTTGCCCAGTTCTGTGCCGTGGGGTAGCTTACCCTCTCTGCACCGTGACTTCCTCAGAAAGGTGGGACAGTAATGGTGGTGCTACCCAGGGAGGGCGTGTCGCGCAGGCATGGCTATTAGACAGGTAACTGAAGAGGCTTGGGGCAGCTGCTAATCTTGTGTGCCACATTTTGAAAAATCTAGAGTCAGTACAAAGCAAGCAAAATAGCCTTCACTTAACACTTACGTATTCAGGTGAAAACAGGAAAATCACGAGGAAGCCTGATCTCTGCTCTGCCCCACTGTTAGACTCTCTTCAGTGTGCCTGGCCTGGCCACGTCCACCCCTGAATACCGCACCCAGACCTAGCAAGTCTAAGATCCCTCACTTCACGCAGAAATGCAGTCCCTCAGAAGACTTCCGGCGGACTCAGACAAAACAGTGTTTGCTTGACCCCAAGTTAGAAGTGGGGTTCAGATGGCTAAACCCGAGCACGCGATCATTTGAACTGGGTCCTCTCGTTGTCCCATTGGGACCTTGCTGTGCTGGTGGAGGTCCCCGCCGCCAGCTGTGGACATCACCACGGTCCCTGTCCCTGACCGTCACCTGGGAAAGGGGGCCTGGCCCTGGTCCCTGCTGGGCGTGCCACTCCTGCCAACCTCCCAGAGGCCCACTGTCACCAGGGGTGACCCCCAGGAAGCAGGTCTATGTAGGGTGAGCCTGACTCAGCAGGTTCCCCTGGCTTGTGGGGGACCCTCTATAAAACCATCCCTGGCCTGATGGAATAAAATCATAGAACACAGGTCTCACCAGCTGCTCCCCAAACTGCCCTTCCTCTGGGAAACTCTGTCAACAGCATGGGCAGTTCTGTGCCCAGGACAGGCAGAGGTCTCCCCAGATCCAGGTCTGCCCCCCACTCCAGCCAGCCAAAAGCCATCGTTCGAACAAGCACAGAAAACCAACGGTCTTCCATCCTCACTGTCAACTGCAAAACAGAAGGGACCAGCGTGCACCTGGGCCCTGCCATTCTTTCTGGAATCCTCAGAGAAACTTTAACCTCTTCCCAGGGGGGCTCCCAGAACGCCCAGTGAGTCAGCCGCGACTGAAGAACCCATGAGTTGGCCTGGGGGCTGAACACAGGGCGGGCCAGGCCCAGTCCCTCCTGAAGGAGGGCTGCAGGTGGCCTGGAGTCCGCCAGGTGCGCAAACCTGGCTGCAGGCTGCGAGGCGCTGCCCGCTGTGAGCAAAACCGGCCCCAGGAAAGCGGAAGCCAGGGACCTCGGACGCCGCCCTCCCTGCTCAAAGGGAAACTGCTTCGCTGCGGGGGGAGGGGCAGGGCGGCGGCTGTCCGCGGGCCCCAGGTCTCCAGGTGAGCCTTCCGCAGCTCTTTAAGCTGGGAAGGACGCCCCCTCCCGCCCTTTAGCTCAATGCCAGCACCCCTCTCCCCAGTGGGCCAGAGAGCGGCCCTTCACTGACGCTGTCACCTCCCACCCTTAAACTCCTCCCCCACTCCGACTGCACGCTGTTTGGTGACCCGGAGCTGCCAGGCCCGGACACCCGGGGGAACAGTGCCTGCTAGTGTCCACTGGCGTCCTCCCGCGTTCGGGGAGCAGCGGTGCGGACCTGGTGTCAAGAAGGCCAGCGGGCCGCCACCTGTCCGGCCACCTGTGCCGCTGCCAGGTGAGCCCCTGGGCGTCTTCCACCGAGAAAGGGACCCTAAGTCTTGCAGCGGAGGGCCGCCCCGCCCGTCCCTCGAGGGTCACCCACCGGGGCTGCGCACGCTGCTCCGAGGCCGAGGGGCGCTGCGGGGTCCCGGGCCAAGCTGTCCGCCCGGCCTGGGCTCGCTCGTCCCAGCGGAGGGCCGCCCCGCCCGTCCCTCGAGGGTCACCCACCGGGGCTGCGCACGCTGCTCCGAGGCCGAGGGGCGCTGCGGGGTCCCGGGCCAAGCTGTCCGCCCGGCCTGGGCTCGCTCGTCCCAGCGCCAAGTGGGGGGTGAACGCCGACTGGCGCCACCGAGCGCCCCACCTGGCCGCTGCCGCCCGCGCTGAGCGGGGTCCGAGGACTTGGGCGACGGCTGTGCACACGCGGACCTCCGCGGACCCGCGGGACCCGGGCCCAGGGCCGGCCGTCCCAGGGGCGGGGCCGCAGTTCGCAGAGCTGCGTCTACACCGCCGCCTTGAGCCTTCCTTGGCCCAGCCTGGAAACCTGGCTGGAGGGGTCTCAGGTCCTGTCTCCTCCCGCCATTCCACCGCAAGGGCGACCGCGGGCCCAACTCACGCCACTGCGAGCATCCTTAGTGCCCCACGGCCCTCCTGGCCCCTCCGTTAGCCGGGTCCGGCCCGGGGGACTCCAGCACAGGAACCCGCGCTGACTCAGACCCGGCTCGGCGTGGGAAGGACCGACGCACGCTGTGGGTCCCTGCAGAGCCTGAGCCAAGTCCAGGACCTCTGCGGTGCAGAGCAGGTGCTCAGGAGGGCGGGGACCGCCGGGGCGCACAGAAAACACCCCCTCAAAGTGCGGAGGACCCACCCGGGGTTCTGCTCCCGGCACGAGTCGCACCTGGTCTTGTCATCCTCTGTGGGGAGGTGGCCCGCTGTTCTGAACACACAGATCTGGGGTCAGATGGTTTCTCTGGTTCGAGTCTCCTCCCGCCACTGGAAAGCAGAGGTGGTGAGCCCTGGGGAGCCCCAGCTCTCTTCCCCACTAAACTGCGGGCACTTGGATCTGGGGGCGTGAGGTGTCGACTAGGGAGCAAGGGGGACATCGGGCTCCTGTCCCCGTCAGCAGCAAAGGGTGTGGGTGTGGGTTGAGGCCGCCTTCCTAAAGGACCCGGATATAGCACTGTGTTTACACACTGGTGATTCGGAGAAGTATTTCCACAGAAATACAAAACGTTCAAGCTGATCCTTTCTCCAGAAAGGTGTGTCCAGAGAGGAGAGTGAGCAAGCTTGAGCACCCGGGGACCTGCTGTTGGAGGTGAGAAGGGTGGTGGACCACGGTGGGCCGGTGTTTCTGCCCCTGACATCACACTCACGTCTTGTCCAGGATGCTGGGTGGAGTGAAGGAGCTAGGCAAGGCCAGGGCGCACAGCAGGGACACGGGAGCCCAGGTTCAGTCCCCAGAGGAGTTACTCTTAAAGCTCAGGCCAGGGGTTGCCGGAGCACCGCCCCTGTGGAGCCCGTGTGGGTGAAAGTAATGGCTTCGCCCTGGCACAGTGCACGGCTTCATCACCCGGGCTGTCCACCAGGACACCGAGAGGCTGGCTTTGCCGGTGCCACGAACCCTGGAGGGCAGCCGGCACCGCCTTCCACTTGCTGGCTGCGGGTCTTTCGAGGGTTGT
>NW_006203395.1:338799-353538 GCF_000334495.1 Tupaia belangeri chinensis | reverse complement strand
GGGGGGCAGGCGCCACCGCCTTCCACTTGCTGGCTGCGGTTCTTCAGAGGTTTGTAGAAATATGGCGTGGGGCAAGAGCCACCTGGGCAAAGGCTGGGCCTGCCAGCTCCAGCTAAACGTTAAAGGCTCCCAGGGCCGGGCCCCAGGCATGTTTGCGGGGATGTAGTGTCTGCGCGGATGTAGTGTCTGCGCAGAAGGCTAGCTGCTAGCCAGTGTTAGAAATTCCAGGTGCCTCAAAGAAAACACAGAGCAAGGACCCCTACCTGATGGAGCCACTGACTGCGTCCGAAGGCCGCCGGCGTCCGAAATCGCACCCCGCTGCCATCTCTTCCTCTCCTGGAATCAGAGGCTCTCTGTCCCCATCAGAGCAGTGACCCGCCCTCCAGGGCCTGGCCCCTCTGGGAGAGCTGACCTTCATGGGGAGCTGGCAGGCAGCCCTCAGCAGAACATGGTGATCTTGGTGAATGAAATTGAAAAGCATCTTTTGACAAGAAAAGGGTACATGACCAAAGCTGCACTGAGCCCCAAAGTGCCCGGGAGAGTCATGCTGCAGTTACCTCCGTCTCTCACCACGCTTTGATGGCCGGAGGGTGGGAAGCTTGACCTTCTGCAGGTCTCATGTGGCAGCTAATAGAACGTTCTGTGCGCCATCACACTCAGTGTACTTTTTTAAGGTTTGGCCATAGAATGGGTACACTTGCTGGAGAGAGACAGAGACAGTGAGAGGGAAAGTGAGAATCACCCTGGAGGATGGCCCCACTGCCGTCTCTTCTCCTCCTGGAATTTTGGGCACACACGCATGCACACACGCCTGGCGTTTTCTCCAAGCCACCAGGTCCAGGACTCTACCTGCCATCAGCAAGTGCCTTAGCCACCACACCGCCTGCTGGCCCCACTCTCAGTGCATTTTTAAGTTGAATTACACTCCAGATCATCCAAGCTGAGGGAAATAAGTAAATTAATCTCAGTAATGCCCAGGAGGCTTCAGACTGCATGCATTTTGAGCTTTCTTTATTTTGCTCATCAACAGCTGTTATCTTTGTCATTGTATTTTGGTGACAAAAGAACTAAACCCCGAATTCAGCCCTTGTCTGTAGGCAGCAGTGGGGTGGTGTTTGCAGAGTGAATCAGGCACCCATATGTGGTTGAGGGTGTTGGTAACCAGGTAGGCTCTGACACCCACGGAATGCAAGGAGATCGTGGGTGTGAATCTGGACAGTGCAACATGACAGCGCCGTGGGCAAGGGTGACACGTGGGGACTGCACACTCCCTCCTCTGCGCCCTCAGCCTCCTACTCACAGATGGCCCTGTGGCACCTTGCTTCTGGTGAGCGTCAGGAAAGAGAAAAGGAAGGGGATGAATAGGACTCTGGTAAATGTGAAGGAAACAAAATGCCTTTCATTTTTCTCTAGCATCAATTTGTTGATACTATGTTTTTATAAACTTTTACCAAGAGTAAAAAGGTACATATGCAAATGGCATATGTCCCCAAGTTTCAAGGGCAGGTAGACTGGAAAGCGTGGGCTGGAAAAGTTACATTGTAGCCAACACATTTGCCCTCTACAGTTAGGCTCCGGGGGCCTGGTCATCTGTACTGTACACGAGGAACTTTATTTTCCTGCTCACTATCCCCTAAACAAACAAAAAAAGTGAATATAACAATTATCTGCATAACATTTGCATTGCATTAGGTATTCTAAGTTAGCGAGAGACTATTTAACGTACCTGAGACCATGTGCTTGGGTTTTACACAAACACTACAGTATTTCACAGAAGGAAACTGAGCAGCTGTAGATTTGAGTATCTTGGGAGTCCTGAACCCAGTCCCCATGGATACCAAGGGACGATTGTGTATTTAATATTTTTACCTAATCATAGTTCCATAAATTCATTCATAAAATCGAAAGCACACAGATACCCATCACTCTGAGTGAACTCAGAGCCAACCAGCAAGCCTGCTGTCTGCGCAGGAAACGTGTCCACTCAGCAGGTACCGCGGTGAGGCCGGCATGAGGCAGCACAGAGGCAGCCCAAGGTTACCAGGTGCTGGGTGGCCAGGAACATTTCAAAGGGACCACAGGACCAAGGCATGCAGGCAAGCCCATCCCGTCAGAGGGTGGCTTGAAAAGGCAGGTCCCTGAAGAGTAGCCTGGCAGGCCTGTGGATGTCCTCATGGAGACACAGAGCAGGGCCATGGCCAAGGGCCAGAGGGGGACAGGGTCCAGAGGGGGATGGGAGCCAGTGGCTTCTTCCCTCCTCCTTCCACGGGGCACCTGCAATGCTCCCACTGTCCCGTCCACCATTCAGTGCATCCTTCTGTTCTAGCCCAGGCTGGCAAGGAGGCCTGTGCTTCGGTCCCTGCAGGAAGGGCAAGGGGCTTTTGGCCAGTTCTGGAGGCCGGTCTCTCTCAGGCCTTTTGGGCCACATGGCATCTCTACACCTCCAGCCCTGTTCCCGGGTGGAAGGCCAGGCCCTACTGCCACGCAGAAACAGCTTTAGGGAGGAAGCTTCATGGAGGTGCCTGGTGGCCGAGGACCTGGCCTCCCCTGCCTCCCTCTTCCTTTCATCCCTCCCTCCCTGCCTACTGACATGAACTGGCCTGGGGCAGGGATCGCATGGCCCTGAGAGTCAGGTTATGGGAGAGGCCCTTGTTCTCAGAGCACTCTTCTGCTGGCTGGCTCCTCCTACTGCCCAGGTCTGTGGCCTTACTCTATCCACAGGTTCACTTTTAAAATATACAAGGAGGTCTTTAACTTCTTTGGTCAGATTTATTCCTAAGAATCTTATACTTTTTGTGGCTATGGAAAATGGAATAACTTTTTTCAGTTCTATCTCTGTTGACCTGTTGTTTGTACATAGAAACGCTATAGACTTCTGTATATTGATTTTATATCCTGCAACTTTACTGTATTCATGTATTACTTCCAGAAATTTCTTCATGGAAATCATTGGGTCTTCTATGAATACAATCATGTCATCTGCGAATAGAGAGAGTTTCACCTCTTCTTTTCCTATTCGAATGTCCTTTATTTTTTCCTCTTTTCTGATTGCGTTGGTGAGGACTTCCAGTACTATGTTGAAAAGGAGTGGAGAAGGTGGGCATCCTTGTCCTGTACCCGTTTTTAGTGGGAAAGCTTTCAGCTTTTCTCCATTCAGGATGATGTTTGCTATGGGTTTTTCATAGACAGCTTTTATTGTGTTGAGAAATGACCCTTCTATGTCGATTTTGCTGAGCGTCTTGATCATGAAGGGGTGTTGTATCTTATCAAATGCTTCATCTGCATCAATCGATATGACCATATGGTTTTTATTTTTATTCCTGTTAATATGATGTATTACATTTATGGTTTTGCATATGTTGAACCAACCTTGCATTCCTGGAATAAAGCCTACCTGGTCATGATGTATAATCTTTTTTATAAGTTGTTGGATACGATTTGCTAGTATCTTGTTGAGAATCTTTGCATCTATATTCATCAGAGATATTGGTCTATAGTTTTCCTTCCTTGTGCTGCCCTTGTGTGTTTTAAGGATAAGGGTGATAGAGGCTTCATAGACTAAATTAGGGACAGATTCACCCTTTTGGATCTTTAGAAATAACTTGAGCAGAATGGAGGTTAACTCTTCTTTGAAAGTTTTGTAGAATTCAGAGGTGAAGCCATCAAGACCAGGGCTTTTCTTTGTTGGGAGGTTATTTATTACTGATTCAATCTCCTGGCTTGTTGTGGGCCTATTCAGACCTTCTATATTCTCCTGGCTAAATCTTGGTATATTATATGTGTCCAGGAATTTGTCCATCTCATCCAGATTGCCTTGTTTCTTGGCGTATAGTTGTTCATAATATCCTCTAATGATGTTCTGTATTTCTACTATGTCTGTTGTTATATTGCCTGCTTCATTGCAGATTTGATTCACCTGATTCCTTTCTCTCTTTTTTTTAACTTCCACAAGGAAAACTATGAGAAGCTAAAAAAAGAAATTGAAAATGAAACAGAAAAGTGGAAGGATATCCCATGTTCCTGGATTGGAAGAATTAATGTAATCAAAATGGCAATTCTACCCAAATTAATCTGCAAATTTGATGCAATACCAATCAAAGTACCAGACACATTCTTCACAGATCTAGAAAAGACAATCATAAAATTCATCTGGAATCATAAAAGACCCCATGTTTCCAAAGCAATTCTGCAGAAGAAGAGTGGAGTGGGCGGCATCTCACTCCCTGACCCAAAAATATACTACAAAGCTGTGGTAATCAAAACAGCATGGTACTGGCATAGAAACAGACATGTGGACCAATGCAACAGACAAGAGTCTCCAGAAAGAAATTCCCAAGCATACAGTCAACTGATTTTTGACAAGGGGTACCAGTCAATCCAGTGGGAAAAGGAAAATCTCTTCAATGAATGGTGCTGGAAAAATTTCCACTTGCAGAGACCTCAGACAATAAAACTACTTGTGGAAAATGCTGGGGAAACTCTGGGAGACATTGGAGTAGGCAAAGACTTATTAATAAGACCTCCAAAGCATAGTTGATAATCCCCAAAATAGACAAGTGGGATTACATCAGACTAAGAAGTTGCTGCATGGCAAAAGACACAGTAATTAGTGTGAATCGACAGCCCTCAGAATGGGAAAATATTTTTGTAAACTATGCGTCAGATAAGGGATTGATAACCAGAATTCACAAGGAACTCAAGCTGCTGTTCTGACAAAAGATGATCAATCCTATTAAAAGATGGGAGAATGAGTTGAAAAAAACCACTCTTTAAAGATGACATATGAATAACTAAAAGGCATATGAGAAAATGCTCAACCTTCCTCATTGTAAGGGAAATGCAGATCAAAACAACAATGGCATACCACCTAGCCTCACTCAGAATGACTAAGATTAAAAAAAAAAAAAAAGATAAGTGCTGGCGGGGGGTATGGTGAAAGGGGAACTCTCCTACACTGATTGGGAATGTAAATTGGTCCAGCCACTGTGGAGAACAATTTGGAGATTCCTCAAAAATCTACAAATAGAACTACCATATGATCCAGCAATCCCACTCCTTGGTATCTACCCAAAGGACAGAAGAATACTCCGTTGGAAAAGTGCTTGCACATCGATGTTTATTGCGGCACTATTCACAATTGCTAAGTCATGGAACCAACCCAAATGCCCCCGTACGGATGAATGGATAGAAAAACTGTGGTACATATCCTCTATGGAATACTATTCAGCCATAAAATAAAAAAACAAAAACCCTGGATTTTAACAGAAAGTGGATGAATATGGAAGATTTACTAGTCAGTGAAGCAAGCCAGGCTATGAAGGAGAGGCATCGTATGTCCCAACTTAATATATACTGAGTGTCCGCACTCTATGACTGAAACTGATTGGCTAAAGAATATAGAAACACAGTAAATGGATGTAAATACCAGATATAGAGTGTGTGAAAGAGGAGGGTCTGTGGAAGGACATTTAGAAGAAAAATAGGGAGGCAAAGCATTAACGGGACAAAGAAATGTGGTAGTATCTGTTGAAGGTATTTTATAGTTTTATCAAGTGGACTAAGGAGAAATGTTGACTTGTTGAAATATTCATTTTTTAAGCTAAATAATGTGATTAAACGTATACAATAAAATGAAATTAAAAAATGTGAAAAAAAAACTCCAGGGAGGCCAGCTACTGTCCTCTACTCCTCAACTCAGGACTCATGTTGAAAAGGCTATTGGCGACATCACACAGTGACCGAATTATTTACTGGTTGCAAGTAGAAGAAAACCAGCACCATCAAGACTGGCGTGATAAAAAGAAGCCAGAGTGCTCGGTCACTATAAGCCCTTCTGAGCGAAGGGCTTCAGCTTCATGGGCGGGTTGGTCTGGTCGCTCATGGGACCCAGCTGGAGTAACCCTCTTTCTCCATTCTTCAGCTCTGCTTCCTCAGTGTTGAGTTTGTTTTTTTAAACAAGTTTATTTCTTTCTTTCATGAGAAAGAGGCATAAAGAAAGAGAGAAACAGAGAGAGAAGCAGACAGAGAAAGAGAGAGAGAGAGGGAGAGAAAGAGGGCAGAGAGAGAAAGGGAGAGAGAGGCAGAGTCCCAACAGGTCCCGATCTGGCAAGGCCCCCAGCCTGTAGGTGCTGAGTCAGGGCACAAGCCCCTGGTGTGTACAGGAGACCTCCAGCTGCAGCCCGGGACCTTCCCACATGGGCGGCGTTGCCAGGCGCTGTGGGCGGCCACCCCACCATAGCTGGCTTGGTTCTTCACTTGGGTTCAGTCTTTCCCCCAAAGGCCCAGGCTTCAGTCCACTGGACCAGCCACGTCTGAGTGGCCATCCCTGAACCGGGGGGACGGTCAGGGAGGTGGGATTAGCTGGTAAGTTAAGAGCAGCAGCCTTCCCGGGGTGCTGGTGGCCTTCCCAGGAAGTCGAGCTTACATTCGTTCTGGCCTCAGAGTGACTTCTGTCACTGGCCCATGTAGAATAGGAGCCATCGTTGTGAGGAGCTGGATGTGGGGCCGGCAGCCAGGGTCAGTCCAGGGTCAGTCTTTCACCTCGCTGGCCCTGTGACCTTGGGGGTTGCCTGGACTCGATGCGTCTTGGCGTCTTTTCTGGCAAATGGCCACAGTGGCATTTCTGTCCTCACTCCTAGGATAGACTAAGGGTTTGATACGCAGCAATACATTCTGTGTGTTGCAGCAATACATCATGTGTGTTGCAGCATGCATCGTGTGTGCAACATCATGCATCGTGTATGTAACATCATGCATCGTGTGTGTAACATTATGCATTGTGTGTGCTACATCATGCATCATGTATGTAATATCATGCATCTTGTGTGCTACATCATGCATCGTGTGTGTAGCGTCATGCATCGGGTGTGTAGCGTCATGCATCGTGTGTGTTGCGTCATGCATCGTGTGTTGCATCATGCATCGTGTGTGTTGCATCATGCATTGTGTGTTTGTTTTATTTTGCCATAGGGTGTGTGCTCACTGGAGAGAGACGGAGAAAGGAAAAGTGAGAAATCACTCTCCCGCGGGACAGCCACGCCACAGTTCCTTCTCTTCCATTCTCCTCCTGGACCTTGGGCGTGCACACATATGCTCCTGGTGTGATTTTCAGGTTGCTGGGTCTGAGAGTCCGACTGTGTTCGGCCGTGTAGGAGTCCGGCACCTTAACCACCATGCCGCCAAATATACTGGTCCACACTCTTTTTGGAATTAGCTATTAGTTTCAAGAGCAAAGAAGTACTGCTAGGCTAACAAATTATATCCAGGCAGAGGGGGGCCCTTCATTCATAAACACCAGGCGAGGACAGGAACTGCTTGCTGATGGACGCCACTGAGCCCTGCAGGGCCTCCCCTACCCTGTGCTGGGGCTTCTGGGCAGAGGGCACACCTGAGCCAGCCATGCCCAGGGGCTGTGTGGAGGGCATCTCTCTGGCAGAATAGAGAAAGCACATGTGAGGACCCCCTCTTTTGCCCACGGCAGAGGCTAATGCAGAGTAGAATAAAGTATTAAGTAAGGAAGTGTGGGCGAAAGCTCAACAAAGACTTGAAGAATCAGATGACATTCTTGTTGTTAAATAATAATAATACATCTAAAGATATGCTAGTTCATCTCCCTGAGTCCCAGATGAAGCACATAGGCTACATAGGCTTAATGGCCTCGTGGTGATTCTGGCAATAATTATGGGCTGGGTATTACTGGGATGTTCGATACCTCGAATGGACACCAGGGCTGATAGAGTAAGTTTCCGGCACATTCTAGCAGAAGAGGCGAGTTTCCTGCTTTGAGTGAAGCCAACGTACCAACGTCCAGATCTGCAGAGAATTGAAAACCAGGATCCTCTGAAATGTGAGTGAGTTGCTTGTAAATCCATTTCAAGTCTGACCCATTTTTATAAACCCACGGATGACGCGTGCAAGTCACTGTCCACGCGGCTGTGGGCAGGAAGGCAGGTGGGCGCTCTGTCGTGAGTAGGGGCAGGAAGGGAGGCTGTTGTCACCGGTTCAGCTCACCTTGCATCCGAATGTTTGTGCCTGTGTGCAGGTAACAGGTAATAGGTCCCTTTGGAGACAGCTCGGTTTGCTCTGCGTGGCTTTTAGGCAGAGCTCCTCGGGAACACGTGAGGCCCTTTCCTCGGTGCAGCCCACCCTAACCTTGATGATGGTCGTTGGTGCGTGAGCGGTTCTGAATCCGGCCCGCTGGCGGAAAAGCGGCCGCACATGCTGGTTTGGGGCGAGTGCACCGCTGCGCCCGGGAGCAGCCAGCAAGAGGCCTCTGCTCTGTGTGCGCCGAGGTGCAGCGCACTGGCTCAATTCCAGCTTGTCCAGTGGGAACGGCCACAAGAATGACAGTAAATGGGCTCTTCAGAGTGGCATCCTGGAAGTGACCAGGGCCATGTGGACGCTGTCCTGCTTCTCCCGGGCACTTGAGTGACTCTGGTGGCTCGTTCAGGGAACTGGGATCATGGCTCGAAAAACTGAAGTCTATTCACCAAGATGATGATTAACCTCTGCATGGGCTGGCTTTGACCCCTGCATAAGCAATCATACGAGGGATGAAACTGTTATTAAGGTGTGGGAAGGGGCACCAGACGGGGTTCTCCAGAGAAACCGAGCCAGTCGGAGACGACCTGTCTGTCTATCTGGCTCATCTCCATAGCTATCAAGTTCATTCACGGAATTTCTGGCTTCCAGTTGGGGTTGGGGGGCTCAGTCTGCAGGGCAGGCAGGCAGGCTGCAAACACAGGGCGACGTTGTTGCAGTCTGAAGGCAGAATTCCTGCTTCTGAGGGACACCTCAGTCTTTCCCCAGTCTTGTTCTACCTGCTCGAAGCCCACCTATGTTACTGAGAGCTGTCCTCTTTCCTGAAAGCCCCGGAATGCCGGTGTCCATCACACCCATAGAGCACCCCAGCATTCACAGCACCCCTGCATTAGCACGAGGTAACACGAGTGTGTACCCTCACCCAGGCAGACCAGCGCATGAAGTCCATGCACCCAAGACGGCATCCACAGTGTGGCCTCAGAGCTGGGGGCCAGGGCAGACCTGGGCTCACGTGGCTTCCTGACAAAACCGACTGAAATGATGCAGTCCCTGCTCCTGGGCCTCTGAGCTGGAGTGCAGTTTAATGTTCAGATTTTACTGCTGCGGGACAGGCAAATGAAGGATGAAATTTATTTTTCATTTTTCTCCAATACTTCATGAGCTTTAAGGAAAACATTGCCTTTAGGATAGAAATCTGGATGCTTTTAAAAAATAGCATTTTGCAGAGCTGAAAGATTAAGTGCTCGCATAGGTCTCTGAGCTGGGCATGCCTAACACTCAGCCATAATGGGTTCGCTGTGCTAATGTGGGCCTAGACACTTCTTTAAAATGCTAAATTATTTGTTTCTTGGAGGAATGCCATCAGTTCTCTGCTGACTGTTATGAAAATACAGATAAAAGCAAAACTTCAAATGCTGCTCTACAGAAGTGATCCCATTGGCTCCAGCTATGGTAGAAATCCCCTGGAGAAGCTGGGCCGATGCGTAGGTCTGCGGGCTGTCGCCGCAGACGCGGTCACGCAGGGGGATGATGGATCCCGTTTGTTCATCTGTGCAAGCCGTACTTTCACAAGAACGGAAGTGCAGCAGAGGTCAGCCTTAATGAAGGCAGGATATGGCTGGGGCCAGAAGACTCTGAGCGCCCCCCTGTCCACCTTCCCAATAATAGCAACTTTCTGCTGAGTGAAGACGGAAAATTGGCCATTCTAATGTTATTTTATGTTAAACCTTTGACTGATGATAAAATGCAAATGCCAGCAGGAGAGGTGAACGAAATGGAAACCATGAGTCATTTTCATTTTGGATGATTGAACTGGGAGTCTTCTCTGATCTGCTTTCCCCAGGAAGGAGGGGATATCACCAGGGAACCAGAGCACTGCGTACCGTACTCTCCCACCTCCACGTTTTATTGAGAAAAGGCCTCTCCAAAACATAAAACCAAGAAGAACCTCAGTCCAGGTGACGTTAAGCACTCATGAGTCTAAGAACAACTGGAGGGTGTGCAAGGGCTGCAGGAGCAGGAGAGTGTGCAGGGCACCATGGAGGGTTTTGGAGTAAAGTGGGTGGTAGGTCAGGAGGGGGTAGAACTCTGAAGTCTACACTGAAGACAGGGGTCAGCCATTAAGAAGCTGTTAAATGTCCTGGAAAATAAATCATTTTTATTTTAATTTATTTTATTTTTATTCTTCTTATTTTTTAAACATTCAATCATTATACATCATTTGGCATGTAAAGAGAATTTATTCAACGTCAAATACCTCTCAGACCAGTCCAGCTGAGAATATTATACATGTTATCATCAGCAGGTAATAAACTACTTCTGTGTCCACAAATGTCTTGCCTCTCTAATTTTTCTCCCTGCTTTCCTTTTTTTCTTTCCCTCTCCCACCTCCTCCCATACTGTCTCCAGCATCCGTAACTGTTTTCAGGGCTTTTATGCCCTCCAGTCCTTCAGTCTCTACCATAGAATGTGGACAGTCAGTACATGTTAAGTGGGGACATACAATGTCTCTCCTTCATAGCCCGGCTTGCTTCACTCAGCAGTACATCTTCCATATTTGACTACTTTCTATCAAATGCCAGGGTCTTGCTGTTTTTTATGACTGAGTAGTATTCCATAGAGTGTATATGCCACACTTTTTAAATCCATTCATCTGTTCATGGACATTTGTGTTGGTTCTATGTCTCAGCAATTGTGAATAGTGCCTTGATAAACATTGACGTGTAAACACTTTACCTACTGAGCATTCTGTCGTTTGGGCAGATACCCAGGAGTGGGATTGCTGGATCACATGGTAGTTCTATTTGGTCTTTGAGGAACCTCCATATCATTCTCCACAGGGGCTGGACCAGTTTACATCTCCACCAACAGTGTAGGAGAGCTCCCCTTTCACCATAGCACGCCAGCACTTACCACTTTTGTATTTTTAATCTTTGCCATTCTGACAGGGGTTAGGTGATATCTCATTGTGGTTTTAACCTGCATCTTCCTTATTATGAGAGATGTTGAACATTTCCTCACCTGCTATTTGGCTATTTGTATTTTTTACTTAGAGAGTTTTATGTTCAGCTCATTTTCCCATCTTTAATTAGGTTAATCTTTTTTTTTTTTTTTTTCCTGGTAAGCCACTTGAGTTCTCTGTGTGTTCTGGTTATCTGTCCCTTATCTGAGGGGTAGTTTACAAAAATGTTCTCCCATTCCGAGGGGTGTCGATTCACAGTCATTACTGTGTCCTTTGCTGTGCAGAAACTTCTTAATCTGGTCTAATCCCACTTGTCTATTTCGGGGATTATTGCCAGTGCTTTGGGAGTCTTACTTAAGAAGTCTTTGCCTACCCCAGCGTCTCCCAGTTTCCCCAGTGTTTTCCACCAGCAGTTTCATAGTATGAGGTCTTAGGTTCAGATCTTGATTCATTATGAGTTAACTTTTGTTCATGGTGAAAGATGGGGGTTCAATTTCATCTTCCTGCAGGTGGATACCCAGTTTTTCCAGCACTCTTTGCTAAAGAGGTTTTCCTTTCCCAAATGGATTGCCTAGTATCCTTTGTCAAAAATCAGTTGGCTGTACGTTTTAGGGTTTATTTCTGGGATCTCTATTCTAGGGAAAATCTTTTACAACAGCCTCGACACTGTTTGAAAATGCACACCCCTGAGTGTTTTGGTCACGTGATTGCACTCATGCTCTGATTCCATTCCAGTACCTTGCGTGGCCACAGTGAGCTTGATAACCAGAAGCCTGGAGGAATGGAAACGTGTGTGCAGACCCTCCCCGCTGCTTCAGGCCCGAGTGTTGCACTCTGTTTTGAGCTGTGTATGTATATTCGTGCTTTCATTCTTAGTAGCTTCTTATGTTAAGGAATGGATTCTCATTTAACACACATGTAAATAAAGAGAAATGAATAGTTAGAAAAAGGAAGTTGTGGGTTACGAAGGATGAGCTCAAGTTTGTAAGGAACCATGTAACACACTTCATGTGCTTATTTTTAAGAGGTTTCTACCTTAGGATGTATGTGCTCTCTGGAGAAAGAGAGACAGAGATGGTGGGAGGGAAAGTGAGAAATCACCCCCCAGGGGGGTTGGCCATGCTTCAATCCCTTCCTCCATTCTCCTCCCAGGATCTTGGGCCTGTACGCACAGTCACCCAGCATGACTTCCAAGCCACTGGGTCAAAGGCTCAAACTGCGGTCAGCCATGTAGGGGTCCAGTGACATAACCACTTGCCATCAGCTGGACCCACGCACGTTTTAGTCATGAAACTATGGAAGCCAAAATCGCAGTCTAGGACGACCCCTGGGACACAGGACCTGGGACCTGCAGCTGCAGCCTAGGACAAGCTCCAGGGCACAGGGTCTACAGCTGCAGCGTGTCCCTGACTGTCGCTTGCTGTCCCTTTCTCACCTGCCTGGACACCCAAGGCACCTGGAAGGTCCCAGCAGACAGCTTGCTGGCCTTAGATGAGAGGCTGGCAGAGGAGATGGCCCCGACCCTGGTGTCACTCACCGGGTCTCAGCCTCCGTTGGTGAAGCGAGTTCCCTCTGGGTCTCTGTCCCAGGACCGAGGGCTCTGGCATGAAAGCGGCCATGTGGGGACAGCATGGCGGTGAGGCTACAGCAGATGTTGCAGAACCAGCACCCGGCAGAGGAGGCTGTGAGCGGAGAGCAGTGGAGACGAGAGGGGCAGTCCTGGGGACGGGGACAGAACACTGGCAGACGCAGGGACGGGCTGTCCAGGTGCATCACTTCCTCGGCTCCTGCAGTGTGCCGGGCGATGTCCCCGGCCCCCCTCTGTGTGTCCAGAAGCAGCCGAGGCCTGCACCGGCAGCCCCTCATTGGTTGGAGAGCCCCTGGAGGAGGGCCCTGTTGGAAAGCTGGGTGTTCACAGGCATGACCAAGTGAGTGTAGTCAGGCTGGATGGAGAGCCCCACCCACGGGCTGGTCCCCGAGAAGAGGGAAGTTCTGACGTGGAGACCTGGAGCACGATGGGAGGACGGAGGCAGAGACAAGCGGCAAGCCTGCAGCGGAGGCTCGGGCTGGAGGCAGGGCGCGGGTGCCCTGAGCACCTCCAGGAGGTGCTGGTTGGCACATTTGCTTTCAGCTCTAAGCTCCAGGGCTGTGGACGCGTGCTTCTGCCGTCTGGCCGGGGTGTGCCTGGGCGCCACGCAGCCCCGAGAGCAGCTGAGCAGCAACAGTGGCTCTGGCTTGCTCACGTGGCAAGAACAACACGAGGGGGCTCGGACAGCTCATGGAGAGTGGGATTGAAACACGAGGTTACTTGGGTACAAAGATATTACTCAAATTATACATTTTCTTAAAAATCACATTTTCCACGAACTTTTTTGAAGATTCCCTCTTACAAAATAGATGAGAGGGAGTTTATGGGAACAAGGAGGACCCCAGAAGGGAAGAAGCCGGACAGCTGGGATCCTGCCTGATCTGATCTCTACGTGTGGGTTTTATGACGTGTACTCAGAGACAGGCACGCAGAGACAGTGCGACAGGGAGTGACTCCGAGCAGGTCTCCCTGCACCTCCACCCCTGGCCCCAGCCCTCCGGCTCCTCAGGGCCCTGGGTGCCCACGCACGTGGGTGTGTTTTTGAGGCCAACTCAGGCGACCTGAACTGGCCACGTGGCTTCCAGCACAGCGAGCGCTAGTGTCACCGTCGTGCCAGGTGGCAGCTAGGCTGGTACTGTGTTTTGCAAAACTTCTCTGGGGAGCCTGAGCAGCGGCACGAATGGTAGAGTGGTTTTAATCTTACAAACCGTGGAAACAGCCCCCTGCAGGGAGACGTTTTGTTTAGTCCTGTCGGCTGGAGGGGACATGAAACTGGCGACAATATGGGAAGGTTGATGACAAGTGGCAGGTTTCAGATGTGTTTGAGGAGGCGCAGCCACAGCAGGGCACTGTGCATAGGAGGTGACGTCGGCCTGCCCTACCCTGTCTCCCAGGTGACCAGCTTAACAGTGATTCAAGACACGTCGCAGTTCAATTTGACACTAATCATTTGACTCAAACCCACACATGGAGATACATGTGCCTTTAGTGGAAGCGTAAAATAACACTCCAACGATTGAGAGAGTCAACATACCCCCAACTGAACTGCAGTACTTTGTCTTATCGTGATTCCAGCAGGAAAGTAGAGAAGACAGTGTAACAGACATCGCTGAGGAGAAGGCTGTGTAACAGACATCCCCGAGGGGATGGCCATGCCACAATCCCTTTTCCTCTGGGGATTTTGGGCACACACATGTGCCCGTTGTGAGTTTCAAGCCTCTGGGTCTGGGACTGGAACCACGGTGGGCTTTGTGAGAGTCAGCGATGTCACCATTACGCCATCTGCTGGTCTAGTCAGGTATTTTGTAGGGTGTTCCTGTCCTGGGTTGGATAGCGTGCTGTATAACTTGGGGTCTCCCTGGGACTTCAGGGTGTGACTGGTCTAATTTGGGAACAGGGTCTTGCTGATGTAGTTCACGAAGATGAGGTCCAGACTCTGGACAGGCCTGAGGCAATGACTGGCGCCCTTACAGGAGAAAGAGGTTTGGGACAGACACAGAGGGCAGAGTGCCGCGTGCCAATGAGCAGAGACGCTGTCACAAAGTAAGGGCTCAAGCGTCACGAGCCACTAGAGGGGAGGAAGGACCCTCCCCCAGGGCCCTGCCCATGCTCCTCTGGATCTCTGGGATCCGGAAGTGGGGTACATTCC
>NW_006203395.1:334126-338426 GCF_000334495.1 Tupaia belangeri chinensis | reverse complement strand
TAGAAGCTGCCCAGGTTTCTGAAGTATGTTCAGAAAGCTCTACTGTGATGTGCAGACATCTGTGGACACTTTTCCTGCCTTCCCCACCCGACCTGCAGTCGTGCTCAGGAGGGGACACAGCATCTATCGGCACCGCTTCCCAGGGGCCCAGGACAGCGGCTTCCAGAGCAGAGGCGGAGAGGGCTGGGCTTGTGGCCGGTAGTTAAGGGGCCAGACCCCACCAGGCTGACTGCACTGCACGACTCCTGGCGTTGGCAGCTTGGAAACCATGTCAGGTTGTAGGTACACTTGCCCAAAAGCCAACAGACAGGTTAAAAATGGAGAAGGGACCGTGGGAGGGCCATGCCCCACTGCAGGGGTGCTGTCTCCTCTTCCTCTTGGTCTCTCTCTGGCAAGTGCATCCCCCTGGCTAAAAAACAAACAAATGACATGGGAGGACAAACAATTAAATGGGAAATCTGGAAGAGAGTGGATCCATGCAATTGGAATGCACGTGGGACTCAGTGCGGCGTTTACAACAGGCAGGGCTGTGAGCTCTGACTCTCCCCCTATAACCGGATTTATTAAACTCGCCGATTTCGGGCTCTCCCCCCACCCAGAATCCTCAGGCCAGTACTCACCAGTGGCCCGCAAACAGCATTGAAGCTTACCTTTTTGTTTTTTGCTTTTTTTGGAGAGGTTTTTGCTATAGGGTGCATGTGCTCGCCGGAAAGACAGACAGAGACAGAGAGACAGAAAGTGAGAAATCACCCCCCGGGGGATGGCCACACCTCAATCCCTTCTCCTCCATTCTCCTTTCAGGATCTTGGGCATGCACGTACACACGCCTGGCATGAGTTTAAGACACCGGGTCTGGGACTTGAACGGCGGTCTACCACATGGGAGTCCAGCGACATAGCCATTACAGTAACTGCTAGTCCTGAAGCTTGCCTTTTTCTTGAGCCTCAAGTTCTGTCATTTAAATGATAGGCATGTACTTCGTTTTTGTCTGCAAGGTTTCCGGAGGAGCTCGGAGCTTCCAGGGCCTCGCCATTCTGAAGAGGGTGGTGTGCAGAGGCTCACCGTGGGCTCACCAGTTCCTTTTTCTGTCCTGTAATTATGGGGCCCCGCTTCCCAGGGGCCCAGGACAGCGGCTTCCAGAGCAGAGGCGGAGAGGGCTGGGCTTGTGGCCGGTAGTTAAGGGGCCAGACCCCACCAGGCTGACTGCACTGCACGACTCCTGGCGTTGGCAGCTTGGAAACCATGTCAGGTTGTAGGTACACTTGCCCAAAAGCCAACAGACAGGTTAAAAATGGAGAAGGGACCGTGGGAGGGCCATGCCCCACTGCAGGGGTGCTGTCTCCTCTTCCTCTTGGTCTCTCTCTGGCAAGTGCATCCCCCTGGCTAAAAAACAAACAAATGACATGGGAGGACAAACAATTAAATGGGAAATCTGGAAGAGAGTGGATCCATGCAATTGGAATGCACGTGGGACTCAGTGCGGCGTTTACAACAGGCAGGGCTGTGAGCTCTGACTCTCCCCCTATAACCGGATTTATTAAACTCGCCGATTTCGGGCTCTCCCCCCACCCAGAATCCTCAGGCCAGTACTCACCAGTGGCCCGCAAACAGCATTGAAGCTTACCTTTTTGTTTTTTGCTTTTTTTGGAGAGGTTTTTGCTATAGGGTGCATGTGCTCGCCGGAAAGACAGACAGAGACAGAGAGACAGAAAGTGAGAAATCACCCCCCGGGGGATGGCCACACCTCAATCCCTTCTCCTCCATTCTCCTTTCAGGATCTTGGGCATGCACGTACACACGCCTGGCATGAGTTTAAGACACCGGGTCTGGGACTTGAACGGCGGTCTACCACATGGGAGTCCAGCGACATAGCCATTACAGTAACTGCTAGTCCTGAAGCTTGCCTTTTTCTTGAGCCTCAAGTTCTGTCATTTAAATGATAGGCATGTACTTCGTTTTTGTCTGCAAGGTTTCCGGAGGAGCTCGGAGCTTCCAGGGCCTCGCCATTCTGAAGAGGGTGGTGTGCAGAGGCTCACCGTGGGCTCACCAGTTCCTTTTTCTGTCCTGTAATTATGGCTGTGTGAGAAAAAGCTTCCCCCTTTGAAGCAGGTCCCTTTAAAATGCAAATGTAATGTCATGCACACACACACACAAAACCTTTCTTTAATTCCCAGATGTCTTAAAAAGTAGGGGATCGGGATGGTGTGAGTCATGGGGACTTGGGGGCATTTTTAGCATTTCTGCACTTGGAAATCACAGGCCAGGATAGAAAAAGCATGTCCACCCGAACACAGCGGAAACCACCGCTCCCGAGCCGTGCTGTGCCGCTGGCTGCCTGGTTTCTCAGCATTTTGGCCAGAAAAAGTGATTCAAAATCGAAAACTTAAAGACCACGACCTTGAAAACTTGTGCCACCCAGGCAGAGCCCCACTTTCATTTGCATCAGAGTGGACAGCGGGCTCCATTCAGAAACACGGGGCGCTCCCTGGGGCTGTGAATGCCGCGGCGAGGGTGGCTCCCCAGCCCGAACCGGGGGCCTGGCCTCAGGTGTACGGGCCGTGGGGCAGACGCGCAGCAGCACCGGGTGGCTGAGGTCGGCGAAGCCTTCCACGTCACAGCCGGGGCACGGTGTCGGGCTAGCAGGACCCTTCGTCCGTGTGCGTGCGTGTGCACATGTGCATGCACAAACGTGTGTGTGTGTGTGCGCGCGTGCCTGGGGGAACGTCTTGCAGGACTGCAGCAAGGGCGCTGAGTGGACGACTAGGCCGGGAGCCCTTTCCTTGGATGTCTGTGGCTGCTGTGAGCACAGGAGCTGACGGGGATGGGGCTGACCCCATGGGGACACGGCCCTCCCCTCAGTCCTTGTGCCCTGGACTCTCGAACTTAGGAGAAGCAGAAGAGGGAGGTAGGGGCAGTCTAGTCTTGACCAAGACACCAGAAATGGCATAACCTGGGAGTCAGTCCAGGCCTCTCTTGGTCAACAGGGACGAAGCTGCCATCGCCTCACCCTCATGCCACCTGCCGGCCACTGAGCCACCTCCCTGCAGCTCACAGCCGCCTCTGCAGCGGGCTCTGTCACAGCATCCCCTCTAGCTCCTAGGACCCTGTGTAATACGAGCTGTGAAACTGAGTCTCAGAGATGACTTGTCCGGGGTCTCGGAGCTCCGGCGTGCCCTCTGTCCACGTGCCGGGAGCCCGCTGTCCAGCCCCCATCCTGACTCCATTCCGCGGGCATGCAGGCTTGGGACCAGGCCGAGTGCCACAGCAGTGAAGACCAGGGGCCGTCTGCGGGGAGCAGAGGGCGGCACCTTGGGCAGACCTGGGAGGCGCGGAGCAGAGCACCTGTCCCCACCTGCCCCTGGTCATCACAGCGGGCCTGGACGTCCGCTCTGAATCTCCCTGCATCCATGCATTGATCTCAGATGCCCACACCCTCCCTCCTGGGCACTGTCACGGGGCTGTGTCATCGCAGAGACGAGCATGCCTGGACTTGGGGTCACTCCTCTGAAGGCTCCTCGCTTCCCCTCCTGGGCAGAGCACAGTTTCCAGGGCGACTGCTCTGGGGGGCAGGCTGGGGAGCTGGGCGAGGCCTGGCTTGAGGCAGGACAGGGTGGGTCTCGGTCCTAAGACCAGATGGTGTGCTCAGATCCGGGGTGACATGCTGGTCCAGGTGGGAGTCCCGAGGTCCCAAGCAAAGGACCTCGGAATCCAGGACCCTGGGAGGACTGGGCTCAGTGCCCGTAGTGAGTCTGCGTCTGGGCCCTGGGTTCAGGTGAGGAAGGGAAGGCCTGAGGTTGGGGTGTGTGGATGCGTCAGTGGAGCCTGGTGCTGGCAGGCCCGCTGAGTGTGCGCAGGGACCTAAGTGCAGAGTCGCGTCTGCGCCCAGGTCTGTCTCCACATGTGAGGAGACAGTCCGAGAGGAAATGCCATCCCCGTCCCCATGGAAGACACCTCCCCTAGACCACGGCTCTGGCATCCACTCTGTGGCCACAGCTCCCAGGCCGTGCCCAGACGGGAGGAGGGTGAGCGTGCCGCACGCTGACCCACAGCCCTGGGCCGGTCGAGAGGGGGTGCTCAGAACGCGCCATGTCACCCTGCCCCGCCCGTGGTGACGGAGGCAGAGTGCACTTTAACTGTGGAGTCAGCAGTAACTGGGAGCATTTACTGAAGGAGGAAGAAAAGAGGTTTACTGAGGGCTTGCTCGGATATTTTACAATAAGGAAGTGGAAAACCCCTCGGTTTGGCCCCGCCTCAAGGAAGCCTGCGGGAAACAGACCCTGGAAGGCCTCGGGTGGGCATA
>NW_006203395.1:319993-333559 GCF_000334495.1 Tupaia belangeri chinensis | reverse complement strand
GCTCGTATATTTTACAATAAGGAAGTGAAAACCCCCTCGGTTTGGCCCCGCCTCAAGGAAGCCTGCGGGAAATAGACCCTGGAAGGCCTCGGGTGGGCATAAACGTGGCAGCGTCCTGATTCTCTCCCTTCCAAACCAAGCCGTGAGCCCTGGGAGGCCGGCCCCTCCGGTGCTAACTGGGCGGCATTTCTCATTTCTCCTCGAAGGCCCTCGGAGAACCTGCCCCTCTCGCCGGGTCTGCGCACCCAGCAGTGGGGTTCTGCAGTTCCACGTCCCAGGACTTCGTCACCTGCCCACCCCAGCCTGTGGGGAGCCGTTCTCCCCAGCCCAGCGATTCTAATGTGGGTCCGTGGGGAGGCTCTATGGTGGGCCGGGGAGCGTGCGACACAGGCCTGGCAATGTGACTGTTTCTCAGTTCCAGCGACAAGCCCAGGTGGGCGATGGGACCAGCCCCAGAAACTGGGGCCCTTTCCTGGATCTGTCGGAGAGAGGGAAGCCTCTGTGTACACGAAAAAGGATACAGCTAGGGAAATGGAGGGGAATTTCCAAGGTTCTTAGAGGCCATTTTCCCTTTAAAACAGACAAAGTCTTTCTGAGTCTAAGAGAACTGCCCGGAGAAGAGACCAAAGGCAAATGCAGAAGGGAATGAAGGGGAAATCCTAGCGCCATCTCTCGGCTCTCGGGCCAGCTGCACCTAGCCTGTGCCCCCTGGGCCTGCCAGCCACGCAGAGGTGGGACGGTGGTTTTTGGCTTAATCTAACACGACACCAGCCCCTTCAATTCATAACGAAGTCCTAACTAGTGTACTTACTTTATTCTTCAGTAGTAGTTATAATAACAGAGTCACAAGAACACTGTAGTAGCTAGTATTTCCTGGGTCCTCCCTGGGCACCAGGCAGGCAGCTTAGGGATTTCCGAGTGCGAGTGCGGCTTCACTTATTCATGAGAACAGGCTTTACAGGTGAGGAATGAGGTCGGGACTTGCCCGAGGCCACAGCCCAAGTAAGCAGTAGTTGCAGAACCCGCTGAGCCCTGAGCCGAGGTTTGGAGGTTTGAGCTGCCTTGTAGGGAGTCCCCTTACTGGCTGTGTTTCCCCCTGTCTGCTGGGCCCTGTTGTCCCCCTCCCGCCTACCCGTTTCCTGCAGGCGGTGTTTGTGGCAATGGTCAGCAGTAACTGGGAGCATTTACTGAAGGAGGAAGAAAAGAGGTCTACTGAGGACTTGCTCAGATATTTTAAAATAAGGAAGTGGAGGGACCAGCAATTAGTGTAGTGGCTATGTCGCTGGATTCCCACGTAGTCGACCACGGTTCGCGTCCCGGACCCGGTAGCTTAAAACTCACACCGGGCGCGTGTGCATGCGTGCCCAAGATCCCGAGAGTAGAATGGAGGAGAAGGGATTGTGGCGTGACCATCCCCCCGGGGGGATGATTTCTCACTTTCTGTCTCTATGTCTCTCTCTGTCTGTTTGGTGAGTGCACGTGCCCTGTAGCAAAAACCTCTAAAAAAAAAAGAAAAAAAATAAGGAAGGGGAAAGCCAGCTGTGTTACCCCTCGTCTGCTGGGGCCCTGTTGTCCCCTTCCCGCCATACCGTTCCCGGATCTGTCCCACCCTGGATGTTTTCAGCTGCCGCTCTGGGAGTTTCAGGACGGGCCGGGAGCTGGTCGCCCGCCTCGTTTTGTCTCAGGCATGGGGATAGCACTCCGTCTGTCATGGGCCGTCCTAGGACCCCGGGCCTGGCAGACCCAGTGCTAAGTGGCGGCAGGAGGTGGAGTGGTTGGAGGTGGTTTCCGACCTTAGTGCTACGGGACGAGAGAAGCTGCTCTGGCTTGAGCGCTACCACGTGCCATGAACACCACGTGGCCTGTTTGTCAGAAAGGTGGACATGGACCAGAGGTGCAGAGTTGGCGTGCTGACTGTGGGAGCTAGGACGCCAGGCTCCTGTGCGTTATCTGACCACAGGTGTCAAGGCCGTGGTGAGGCTGAGGACAGTCACGTCTGCTTCTTGAAGTGCTGGGAGAGTGAGAAGTCGTGCGTGGAGTCCCAGCGTGGGCCAGGAGGGAGTCGCTGTCTCTGGACGCCATGGAGGGTATAGCAGCCCTGGACTTGCCAAGGTCTGGGGTTTGGCCCTGGCTGCAGCTGTGGGAGAAGGTGGTTTCCATGAGAGGGAGCCTCCCTCCTTCCAGAGCTCTGACCAGGACAGGGCCCTGTCAGGCTGCGTCCTGCTCTGCTCCTGACCCTGAAGGGAAACCAGGGTCCACACCTGTCAGGCCCACAGCACCCTCTGCTGGACAGCTGTGGGGCGCACCTGCCACTCTGGGCCCTAGCCTGGTCCCTGTGTGGGGGCTGTGGGCGCACTGCAGGCCGCTGAGCAGCACGCCTGGCCTCCACCCGCGAGGCGTTGGTAGCGCACACCGGCCGAGGTCTCCGGGGTTGTACACGGTCCTGCGGGGGACAGAGCTGTCCCTGTTTGAATGTCACTGTCTGAGAACACCCTGGACGGAGCCGTGCTGTGCTTTAGGCTCCTGCACGGCCTGAGGCTTTGCTCTTAGCCTTGGAGTTTTTTGAGACTGAGTTCTAGGCCTGCGAAGGGTGGCCTGGTGGGGGTGGTGGTGTTATAACTTGCAGGGTCTGTTACCCAGCCACTCAGCTCACCGCTTCACCCTGATGCGCGGCTGAGAATCCAAGGGCTGAGTGCCATCTGGGGCTAGATCTGACCTCGCGGAGTCGGTGCACTGTTGCCATAGCGATTTGCTCAAGAGCCTCTTGGACAGAAAAGGAGAGCCACTGCTGTGGGGGAGCCCACATGCTCACGCCAGCGGCTGGGGCTGGGGCTCCTGGGAGCCGGGGAAGACCCTCAGGTGCAGGTGGCACCGAGAGGGAGAGTACAGGGGCAGCAAGTGGCGTGGCGGTGAAGGGCTCAACGCCCACATAACCTATCACGGTTCGAGTCCTGGACCTGGTGGCTTGAGGTTCACACGAGTTGTCTGTGTGTACCCCAAATCCCAGGAGGAGAATGAGGAGAGGAATTGCAGTGTGGGAGTCCCTGGGGGTGATTTCTCCCTTCCGCCTTACAGGTGCTCTGTCTCTTTCCAGCGAGTGCAGGCACCCTACAGCAAAGCCTAAAATAAACAAAACGCAGAGGAGCTGGCCCTTGTAGAGCCGACCGACTCAATTTCAGTGCAATTATTCTAACTGTGTTGAGAATGGCCCTGAAGCCTCCAGCCTGTGGCTCAGACCAGCGTTTGGCTCGGGGCGGGGGGGGCTGTGTGTCGGGCACTCGGGGAGGTGACACACAGTCAGCTCTTGATCTGCACGGACTTCGTTGTAGGGTGGCTGACGTCACAGTGCATGATGACGGGTGCCCCACTGCTGGTAGTGGCCATGACCGTCACACCACGAGCTGCAGAGGAGTGCGGTGCTACGTCTACTAACGGCGGGAACAGACTCCGAGTGGCAAGGGTGAGTTCCCCTCCCGATTAGTCTGCGCTGGGACCTCTGCCCTCTGATTCTGGGGCCCAGGTTCTCGGCCAGCACCCAGGCTGAATAGACCAAGGAATAGCCAGGCCCACCCCGACTGCAGCCCCCAGCTGGGAGCAGGGATGAGTGCTTCCCAGCCCTGCCCAGACCTGGTGGGCAAATCTGAGACTGGGTTTGGAAACCCCCAGGGCCAAACCCACAGAATAATCACCCTGTGGGCAGAGGACGCCGCCTACAGTCCTTGCTGCTCAGCCCTCCCTATGTCTCCTAATTTGGTATCTTCTGCTTCAGGTGAAATGATATTCTAGGACTGGAGCTTCTCCATGAGACGCTGAGGGGCCCTGTGCAGAAAAGCCCCCTGCGCCACCCCCGTTGGAGACACAGCATGTAGACGTGGGCTGAAGAGCTGAGGCTAAGCGAACGAACAGCTTACGCTGCTTCTTCAAGGACAGGCTTCAGGGAAGTGGGCCCCGTTCAGGCATGGTGTGGGTGTGTGTGTGACCGTGGCGGGGCCATGGCTGGGGGAGGGTAACACACGAGCAGTGTCACCCGTTGTTTCTGTGGCTCTGTTAGCACAAGTGACGATTGCAGAAAGGGAAACAGCTTCGTAGGGTCAGGATGACAATGGCTTTCATCTTATGGACCTATGAGTCTCGGCACCTCATTCCTGGACCGTTGGACTAGCATGACGAAGATGCAGACGGGGGAGACTCTGGACACCGTTAGGACTCTACAGGACGTCGGATGCGGGCCTGGGGACAGAGGTGTATATTCATGACAGTCTTTCATCCAGGTAAAACAGCGCACGGCTCTGATTTTCATCAAGGTTTATGTATCCTCATAACAGGAGTCTCCAAGTTACGAGCTCGCAGCTGGGCACTCCAAGCCCGAGTGTGCGGGGCCACCACCTGCTCTGAATGAGGCCCGCTGCGAGGACCTAGACACCATCTTCTCAGTCTTTCATCAAAGCTGTCTCGGAACACCACCGTCTCTGGGCAGTGTATCAGATTGCGTAGCGCCGTCTCCTCTCGTGACAGCTGATCTCCACGAAGCCACAACGACCGTCTAGGCTTGGGAGCTCTGCACAGTGCTGCGCTACGTGACCGCTCCCGTGATTGCTAAAGGACTGCAGCGCACGCGCACTCCCTGCCTGCTGCGGCTGCGTTTCTCTGAAGATTGGCAGGGGAGGGCGATCGGGTCTGCACTGATCCTCTATTAGAGTATTTACTCACAGTTTTCTGTTTTCTGAAATCCTGAAATGTCTTCACCTTGAATGCAATGAGACATGAAAGACATGCCACACGTGTGAGCCTCCAGCAAGGCTCCTGGCGTCCCTCCTGCAGCAGCGGCTCGCGGCCAGCCCTGCCGGGCTCGGTGCCCTGGACAAGAGCTGCCCGATGCAGTTCTGAATGTGGAACCTGCCTCGAGTAGTCCAGGCAGGGTGCGGTGTGGCAGCTGATGGGCCAGTGAGGAGCGGCCATAAAAAGCCAGATCCTGGACGCTGGTGCCCGGCCCGGGAGCGGGGGGTGGGGGGCACAGCAAAGTCTGGTCCATGTGAACCTGGACACACTCAAGTCATCCCAAAGACAGTTGCTAGAAAGCCGAACTAGACACGTTTGAGACAGGAGATACAGGAGACCGCAGAGCCCGAGAGCTGACACTGCCCGAAGACCGCACTGCGAAGGCACCTCTCTCTGCTTGGGGCCCAGCGGGCCCAGAGATCACACTGGCAGGGGCGGCGGGGACTCCTGGCGGCTGAGCTCGGCACACGGCAGAGAGTTGCATGGCACTCGGGCAGCGGTCACAGAGACGCCGTCTAAGGAAAGAAGTGTGTGTAGAGCGGTCTCTTCATTCCCAGAATCTAGGTGCTCCTCCTCCCGTCCCTGGCCATAACTACATCACGGGGAGCACCCAGTGAGTCTGGGGGCCATTCCCTCCCTTGCCAATGACTCTTTTCTGTGCGCCCAGCAGTGTGAAGGGCACTGCAGAGGCGCTGCTACCACACGCTGTCTCTGCAGAACGTTGGGGTGTCTCCAACCCGAGCCAGAATTCCCACGGCCCGTCCTAAGCGGGTGTGTGGGAGTACCCATCTGAAGAAAGCAAACAGGAGCTCAAGCGTGATGTGTGGGTCAGTCACACACAGTGACGTCTGTAACCGGGGACAGTGGCCCAGCGACCAGGTGTCTCTCAGTCGGGAAGGTTCATCCCGCCCAGGCGCAGACAGCAAATTGTCCCCAAGGGACAGGCCAGTCATGAGTGAGCCCTGGGAATGTGGGGTCCCCGCAGCGTTGAAGAGACCAGGGAGGCCCCCATGCCCGGCTGCTCGGGCTTCTCTGGGAGGACAGGAGTGTCTTTCTACCTCCCCACCACAGAGTTGGCGTCAGATCGGTCCTCGGTTCACCCGACTCCACTGCAGACGTGCCCATCGTGAGCTCTTTGCCAGTTACCGTGGAACTTGAGCCTTGCACGGCCCTGTGTCTGGTATGGGACTGTATTACTTTTAGATGAATTTGAGAATTTACGAGCGACCCCATCGTTCGTATGATCAAACCTCCTTAGCCGCAAAGTCAAATGAGGGCCTGAGGACTGCGAGGGCCATGTGTAACAGAGTTCCAGAAAGCAGTGCTAATGACACGAGAAAAGTAACAACAGTTAATAACCGAACGGCAGTAAAATCATTCTAAAAACCGCTAACAGGCTGCTGTCACGTACCGCCACTTCACGCACAGCGTTGACAACAGCCCTGCCGGCCTGCCCGTGAAATAACACTCCACTGTCTCAGCCCACGCCTGGTGAGGACGCAGGGCAAGCTCAGCTGGATTTCGGTGTTTCCTGGTCCACATCTCAGCTTGTCATGCTTCTGCTTCTGCTGTGTGATGTGACGCCTGAGGACTCCCTCCGAGCCCAGAGCTATGGTCGTAAGTGTAAGTGTCAGAAATCGAGGACCCCTGGCCTGATGCCCCCTCCAACGTCCCGTGGGTTCCTAACCACGCCCAGACTTTTCTTCTCTGAGGCTGACTCTGCTGCCAGTGCTCCTGGGCAGTGTCACCCGACTGGTAGACCATGCCATGCAAGGGTGCTTAACCCTGGTGGCGCAGAGAGGACCAGACGAGGTCGTTCGGGCAGAGTTTATCTTTCCAGTATTTTGGATTTCTATGGGTGCTTCTGTGGGGTTTGCTTTGATGTAGAGGGAGGAGTCATTTCTCACTGATACAAGATTTTCTTATATGTGTGTGTGTGCACGTGTGCACATGTGTGCATGTAGGTATTTTGTATCTCTTTATCTCTATCTATGTCTATGTCTATTTAAGTTTATTTCTTGCATAAGCAGGAGAGACAGTGAGAGAGAGCACGCCATGCCCCACAGGGTCTCCATGCCCTGACCTCCCTAAGCCTTATCCAGCTGACATGGGAGCCGCTGTACTGGAGGAGGTCCCCAACAAGAACCCGGGGCCCCCAGCCCTGCACACACAGGAGCAGCTTCACCGCCGTGCCATGTCCTGCATGGCCTCGTGTACGTTTCAAAGCTGCTATGTACTATCTAGCGGTCTTTTCTGCCTTCTGGGTAAATTCTTTGGAGGAAAGACTTCCCGAATACGTCTCCCTGCCCTGCCCTCCTTCAGCACCAGCAGACTCGTGATCGTGTGCAAACCACCCTGTGACACATGTCCTGAGAGTGGGGGCTCGAGGCAGGCGACTGTCAGAGAGTGAGAGTCCCACTGGAGCGTGCCTGATGGCTGCTCTGATCAGTCAGGCTCAAGGACCGCACTTGATAATTACACGGTTCAATTAGTGGTATTAATACTACTTGAATGTGATTACCACCAAATGTTCCTGCTCTGCAATCCCTCTCTCTCTCTCTCTCTCTCTTCTTTCCTGCCATAAGCACGCACTTGTGTGTGTGAGAGAGAGAGATTGAGAGAGACAGAGATAGGGAAAGTGACAAATCATCCCCCACAGGGGAATGGCCATGCCACAGTCCCTTCTCCTCCATTCTCCTCCTGGGATCCCTACAATCTATTTTGAATCCTTAACCTTTTAAACTTTGGAACATAAGATGTGATTGTTCTTTTAGAACTGTAATTCTCTGTTTGATTTTACTCACAAAAATATTCAAAGGGGCCTTAGAAACCGCTATTTTCCAGATACCTCAGGAAAGTGCAAACCCTCTGTGGATTAACTCAGTGCCGGTTTCAGTTTGGCGGAGGCAATGCAGTTGGTGTGCTCTAACCCCGGGTGCTGCTGGGGGCCTGCCTGGCCCCTCTGCCTGTGGTCGGCTTGCCCCTCTCCAGGCACGGGCACGCGGTGCGAGTCACACACAGGGTGCACAGCCTGGGAGCGCACGTGTGACAGCGCCATGGACGACGTCGGCCTCGCCCGGGCGCTCAGATCCAAGGCAGGTTCTGGCAGGTCACGGATCTGGCCAGGCGGAGAACGGGGTCACCAGAAAGCAGCCACCAAAGTGCGAGGCTTGGGGAGGAGGTGGTATGTTTATCATTTCATCATCAGCTGTCTGGGGTTCCTTGGGAGTTTTCAATAAAACCCAAAACCCCTGGAGAAGCATCACTTCTGGGAGGGTGGCCAAATCCTGGAATTGTCAGGGGTTAGGTGCTCGGAGTTACTGAGAGCCGGGGCCAAGGCTCCAAGGACGGCCAGTGAGGACGCGCTTTTCCTCAGCATCCGAGCTGTCACCCACCAGTGCCCCGGGAACCCTGCCAAGAGAGAAGGAGGCTAAAGGAATCCCGTGTCGATGGTGACGGGGGGCTAGGTGCTGACCCTGGCTGGGATGCAGTGCACACTGGCCCTGACGCCCAGAAGCCAGGGGAGAGTTCTGAGGGGAAGCAGGAGGGCCCCGCGACAGGTGTCTTCCTGGTGGCTCACAGGGAAGCACCCTTAGGGAGCAAGGTGACCTCAGCCTCAGCAGAGCACCCTGGGGACAGAGCGCAGGGCAGGGGCGGGGCGGGGCGCAAGGCAGGTGCCCCCCTACCTCATCTGGGCCATGTCCCACAGCTCTGGGGACCGGACCCGACCATGTCCTCTGCCATGTCTCTGCAGCACCTCCTGAGGGGTTCTGGAGCGTCGCTGCCTCAGTCACTGTGGGTGGGCCCCCAGAAAGGTCGGCAGCCCGTGGTGTGTCCATAGCTACCACCGAGTCTTTCTGCGTGAGCAAAGGAAGAGGTGACGCCCTGGCCGAGTCGGGGTCTCGCTGTCCTCCCTCTCCCCCTGCCTCCCCTCCTCCCCCTCGGCCCCCTACCATGGTACTCGGGGGCTTGCCCAGGGTTGGCTCCCCAAAGCGCCAAAGGTGCAGGACATGAGGTGCCCTGGGAGCTGTGAGCTGGGGCTGGGTCTGCAGACTTGTGAGGACACAGCGAGGGCCCCGTGGCCGCCTGAGGGCAGCGCTGTCAGAACACCTCAAGTCTGAGCATTCCCCGTGGAAATGGCCTCTGCTCCTTCCTGCGCTCTCCAAGGCCACCCAGGAGCTGCAGGTGCCAGCAGGCGACCTGGGCCAGAGAACGCGAGGACTGCACTTCTGCAGAGGGACACTCCTGAACCCAGGGAGCAACCAAGCCCAAAGGAGAACAGCTGCAACCCTCTTCTCTCCTGGAGACTTGCCCTGGCTCTGAGTGAACCGGAAATCCCGGACACGTCCTTGCCCTGCCGGCGTGGTTGTGGCACGTCCTCAGAGCTGCGCGCCATCGAGGTGTTCCAGACACAGACGCGGAAAGTCTTCCCCTCACCCCCGGGGAACACGGCCGCGGGGCTCCTGCTGGCCACTCACTCGTTCTTTCTGTCGGAAGATGGGAGAAAATATTGCGGTGTTGGCACAGCCTTCAATTCCGTGTCACATCCCAGCGGGACCTTTGCACGGTCACGTTCACTGTCACTTCGGTCACGTGTGAGCACACGCACGGCTGATGACACACTCGGGTTTGCTGAGTGAAGAGTAAGGCCGTCTTCTGCGAATGTGCTCAGAGCAGGTCCCCGGCGCATGCTGGGCCTCACCGAGCACTCGGGTCCGCGTTCCAAATGTGCCCTGCTTCCGTTAGGTCAGATCCCTACTCAAGAGCTGGGGACTCATGTGCCTTGAAGAGCATCCCTTGAAACTCAAGAATCCAGTATACGTATTCTTAACTAGAGTCTCAAATTTCATCGCTCAACACATTAAACTCAGATACTTTGAAATTTCTGAGTTTTGCCGATATTGCGTCTACAGTCACATAATCGAAAAGCTCCGTGGGATCACAGATACCCCGCCGCTTCCCTAGAGTGTCACAGGTACCCCGCGGTCATGGGTCGGTGCCATGTTCACTTTCACCTCCGAGCCTCGAACCCTGACTATGGGAGTCCTAACCCTAATCCTGACCCTGACCCTGACCCTAACCCTGACCCTGATCCTGGTTCTAATCCTAAGCCTCACCCTAACCCTGACCCTAGCCCTAACCCTGATCCTGACCCTAACCCTGACCCTGATCCTGGTTCTAATCCTAAGCCTCACCTTAACCCTGACCCTAGCCCTAACCCTGACCCTAACCCTAACCCTGACCCTAACCCTAACCCTAACCCTAGCCCTAACCCTGACCCTAACCCTATCCCTGACCCTAACCCTAACCCTGACCCTGACCCTAACCCTATCCCTGACCCTAACCCTAACCATAACCCTAGCCCTAACCCTGACCCTAACCCTATCGCTGACCCTAACCCTAACCCTAACCCTGACCCTAACCGTAATCCTGACCCTGACCTTAACTCTAACCCTGACCCTAGCCCTAATCCTGACCCTGCCCCTGACCCTGACTCTCCTTGCACCAGCAGTGAGCCGGCAGAGCCCTCCTGCCGTCCTCAGCAAGAACCAGGATCTGGCTCAATAGAAAGGCTCATGTTCCTCAAGAACTGCCGGTTCCCGCCATGGAGCGATGCCAGCCCCAGGTGCCAGCTCTCTGCAGCCAGCCCTCCTCGGGCAGCTCGGAAGTCTAAATGCGGAGGGTATCCCTCTCCCTGGCCTTGATGCAGTAGGAAACACCTCTGCAGGAGGGCGAGGTCTGCTGTCGGCTGCAGCGAGGGCTGCTCTGTGGTCACCGACGCAGAGGCCTCCTTCATGATTTACCTCTTTGGGGAAGCCGAATCTTTCAGGGAGTATTTATTTACACTCACTCACTGTGCGTCATTACAGTGCAGATGAGATTTTCCGTCCAGAACACACAGTACATTGGCTCAATATTACCATACATGTTATCGTCAACAAATAATTTTCCACTTCTTGTTTGTTATGTATTTTGCTTCCTTTTTTTTCCCCTTGCCCTCTTCCTCTCGCCCTCTGCCACTTCCCACCCTCCTCCCTGGTATCTACAGTTACTTTCTATGCTCTTTTTCTCCACGTTGTATTGATTCGCAAAAGATCTCAGTCTACAGACGTTCAATAGCAAGTGCAGCTGGTAAACACACCGCGACTTCAGGCAAGACCCTCAGGCGTAGAATGAGCATGCGGTAAAGTGGCGCCACAGGGACTCGTGGCAGGTCAAGGATGGCCTCAGAAGCCCGGTGCGCTCCGCCTGGGCCTCGGCAGGACTCCCATCCAGCCTGTGGTGGGCGACACGGCACTGTCATGGCTCTCGGTTACCAAGACGAGGAACACGGGTGTGAAGGCAGCGGAGGCGAGCGAGCCATCCCATGCAGGGCTTCCACGTGGTGCTCCGTTCCGGACACGCAGTCGGGGACGTTGGCCTCTGCTTTCCTGGCCTGGGGGAGCACCTGCAGATGCGGAAGGCGGTGGTGGCTGGTCCAGGAGCCCTCCAGTTTCACTGCACCCATGCAAATCACAGCGTCCTCGAAAGATGGTTGAAAAGGCAAACAAATGTTCTTGAGTGTGAGCGTCCAGATCCATCCTTTCCCAGCCACCGAGGGCAGAAGGTACGATGCTTCTTCTTCAGCTTTAACTATGTACTTACTTCTGCCATGAATGAGAGAGACAGATGACAGAGAGACAGAGAGGAAGCATCCCCAGCCGGGACCCACGCAGCCGTCCCCCAGCCCTGGCCAGCCCAGGGTCATAGCCACAGGTGTGCCTGGTGTCCTCTGGAGCTCTCCCACGTGGGCCAGCCTCGCAGCCTCTGCAGTTTCCGGCGGTGCTGCTGTCCAGCCCTCAGCCACTCCAGGCCCAGTCGACACCGGAGCACCGTCTCAGAATCACTGCCATAAAGTGGCTGTAGCAATGGCTGACAGCTGCATTAGTCACCCGGGGCAGTGACCGCGCAGGCTCTTCTTCAGGGAAGAGCTCAGGATGTAAAATGAACCTGTCGGTGACTGTCAGCCATTGTCACACCTTCCACTTGGGGCTTCGTGCGCTCCAGTCTTTTCCTGCTGCGACCTCAGGGCAGCGGAGGCAGCAGCAGGTGGCCGATCCGAGCCCACAGCGTCGCTGGCCATGATTCCGTTACTGAGGGAGAGAGTGGGAAGGGGGTGCCAGGAGCGGGGCGCACTATGCAGGGCGAGGGCATGCTTTCGCCTTGAGATCAGTCACAGCCAGTTTCTAATGCATGCTGCTTGGCTCAAATGTCAATCACCAGGACCAGCAGATGGCGTATTGGCTACGTCCCTGGACTCCCACTAGTCGACTGCAGTTTGAGTCCTGGACTCTGAGGCTTAAAACTCACGCCGTACGTGCGTGCGTGCCCAAGATCCCTAGAGGAAAACGGAGGAGACGGGATTGCGGCGAGGCCATCCCCCCCGCCCCCATGATTTCTCCCTCTCTGTCTCTCTGTCACTCTGTCTCTCGGGCAAGCACACACACCCTATAGCAGAAATGTCTCTCTAAAAAAAGGTAAATGATCTTCATGCCGAGCATATCTAATGAATACTTCCTGTGCAACTTGCTGAAGAATGTCAGTCTGTTGTGTGATTCAGAACCCAGTAACCATACAGGAAGTCCCCGGACGGCCACCCCACACCTGCAGACCTCCGCAATGTGGTGTGAACCCCTTCGCGGGGAGCCACGCACGTCCCGCTGTGTGGTGCAGTGAGGTCAGTTTTACATCTCCTGTGAGGAAGAACAGTGACTGCCATTCAGCTGTTCTGAAGATGGTTTCTGCAGCGCTGCCCCCAGCAGTCTGCTGTTCGTCTCTGTTCGGAGAACCATGAGCGTGGCCTCACTGAATGCTCTAACCCACCCTGTTTTGCCCAGGAGGAGCATGATGGCAGTCCGTCCTGCATCCGAAGGCCAGGTAGGTAGGGGAGCTGGATTTGGGAACTTGGGGAGACCTGCCTGGCCTCGACTGTCTGAGCTGGCGAGGTGCCGGTGGTGGGGCAGGGCTGCGTCTCCTTCCTTAATCTGGGCTGGATCAGGTGGGGCTGTGGACTGTGGCTGGTGGAGATGTTGGGGACCCGAGGTGACCCGCTCTGCCAGAGGCCATTAGTGTTGACTGTGACTGTGTGGTCACCGCTCTCTCTGAGCCACAGAGTAGGCTAGTCCCAGGACCCTGGACTCAAGCTGGTGGGAGGCACGGGCTCTCGAGGCCGCACGGAGCACCTCTGCGATCCTCAGGGCTAGGTCGGTCCCACATCACACGCACTTGTCTCGTGCGCCCCGTGAACCGTTTCTCCCATCTCCCTGACTTCCAAAGGGCACTTGGACCTGTTTCAGAGCTCTGTCTTGACTGACCTAAATAAAGTGTCGGAGTTTATTTTGCTGCTGCAGGCACCACGCCATTTCTACTCGGCTGCTCAGTCTGGTGGCTGCCAGTGTACTGATTCTGTGACATGGGGGGGCGTAGGTCCCCGAAAGTCCCTCCCCTCCTCCTTTCTAGTATGCAGGTTGGGTGTCCCTAATCTGGAAACCCAATAGCTGAAATGTTGTGAGCTGCAGCATAAGATGAGAAAGATGGAACATCCCACACCTGTCCTCCAGTGACAGGTCACAGTCAAAATAGACCCACTACCAGTTCATTGTGCCTTCCAGAGAGAAGGCCCCCCCAGGCCCTCCAGAGAGAAGGCCCCCCCAGACCCTCCAGAGAGAAGGCCCCCCCCAGGCTCTCCAGAGAGAAGGCCCTCCCAGACCCTCCAGAGAGAAGGCCCTCCCACGCCCTCCAGAGAAA
>NW_006203395.1:310217-319980 GCF_000334495.1 Tupaia belangeri chinensis | reverse complement strand
GCCCCCCCAGACCCCCCAGGGAGGAGACCCCCCCCCCAGGCTCTCCAGAGAGAAGGTCCCCCCACTTCCCCAGAGAGAAGGCCCCCCAGGCCCTCCAGAGAGAAGGCCCTCCCAGACCCTCCAGAGAGAAGGCCCTCCCAGACCCTCCAGAGAGAAGGCCCTCCCACGCCCTCAGAGAGAAGGCCCTCCCACGCCCTCCAGAAGAGACAAGTCCCTCCCAGGCCTCCAGAGAGAAGGCCCTCCCAGGACCCCAGGAGACAAGGCCTTCCCAGGCCCTCCAGAGACAAGGCCCTCCCAGGCCCCCCGGAGACAAGGCCTTCCCAGGCCCTCCAGCTGGGTTATATTTTCTGCACATGCCCAGATCCTCCATGAATCAGGATTTCATGTACAAAATTATCAAAAATGCTGGAGAAAATGATAAATGCTGTATTCGTAAATTTCTGTATCAAATATAAATATAAAATATTGTATAAAGTAATCTTCAGGCCATACGTATGAGGTGTTCATTCGGCATAAATAAATTGTGTGTTGGACTGAGATCCTGCCCCTAAGAAACCCCATTATGTACATACTCAGAAATGCAAATAAAATCCACAAATATCCCCAAATCCCCCCATATCCAAAAAACCCCACATGCCCTAAGCATTTTGTATACAAGTCTGTAATTATCCTAATTATTCCTTTATATACGTGGGGAACCTCAGCATTACAATTCTTGCTTCTATCATCAAACATAATTTGGAAAAGTTGAGAGGAAAAAAGGCTACTTCCTCCGTTTTTTACTTCTTTGTTGTTCTCGCTCTCTTCCTAAAACTCCGAAACTGCCTTTTTTATAACTTCTTCAGGTAGGCTGTGGTGGCATGCTCTCTTTGCGGTCCTCCATCTGAGCCTGGGCTACTCGTCCTCTATTCTGCAAGGATCTCTCAGTACTGGTCCGATCCCTTCTCTCAGTGCCGGGAGAAGACTGTTCCCGCTCTGGCTGCCGTGGGTTTGCGGGACTCGATCTCGTCCGTTCACATTATTGCTCACTGGCTAATCCCCAGATGCTTTTCTTCGTCTTCGGTTTTTCAGAACTTCAATTCCGATGTGTATTGATAGGACTCTCTGAGTTTATCGTATCTGGCATTTTCTCAGTTTCCTGAGGTTCATGTGCTTCACTAAGTTTAAGAAGTTTTCTGCTGCTTTGAAGTGCAGTTTCCAGTCCCGGCTGCTGTCATCTCTGGAGGTCCAGGGGTCCTTTCTGTGCCCTGAGCTCTTCCTCTCCAGCCTGGGTTGGTGAGTTCCACCAACTGGACGTGCTCACAGCTGTCCTTCGTCCTCACCACGGGAGCAGTAGGCCCGGCATGGAGGTTTCTGCTCGTCTCGTGGTTATGTACCATTGGTTTTATAACTTACTGGGCTCCTTCTGCGTTGTTTGCTCCATGAGAACACACTGCCGTCCGCAGGAGCATGTTACAGCTCTGTTGCAGTCCTCAGGGAAGCCCCCACGGACTCATCTCGGCGTTGCCATCATCCTTATTCTCTCTTGAAAGTTGTGGCTATCCTAGACCCCGATGTGATGAGTAGTTCTGGATAGAAACTCAGACACTGGCTTGCACTGACAGGCGGGAGCCACGGTCGGCGTGGCTGCAGTTCTCAGTCCTGGTGCTTGTCAGCCCGCCAGGGTACACCCAGAGGAGAGACCGAGTCTCACTGCTCTTTCCGAGACAGAGAACCAGAGGGAGGCGAAGAGTTAAAACCTCTGAATACGAAATTGCTTTGAAGCATATTAGCCTAAATCTATTTACCATGAGGCCAGAGAATATTTTGTATTACAAACTAATTTCCCAAATGACATTTCAAAGATAACTTTTTAACCTAATTTAGGTGCATCCCACTGCAATTCCCTGCATTCTGCTTGTAAATAAAAATCTAATTAGTGTAGCTAGACAAAGTAGAATTTTTCTGCATGCAGAAATCTTTCCTTCCTCCCTGGGAATACCAAGGACGTGGCTTTATCTTTAGAAAGCAAGCACTGATACAATTCTTCCGGAAAGCCTAAAATGAACGCCTGAGACAAATGTCCTGCTCTTACGAGTGTCCTGGGGCCGCGTCTGGCCCCTCGGGTGGCGGAGGGTTGGAAAGCTCAGGGCAGTCTGAGCACCCGCGCACCTGCCCGCACTTCGCGGCGGCGTCAGGCAGCGACGGAGGCGCGGGAACAGCTGCCTTGCTCAGTTGAGTTGGGTGCTGGAGGTCACAGACACCCAGTTCCTTGTTCAGAAGTGCATGTGCTTACGTAGAGGCTGAACTAGTACCGCGTGTTGCACCGTTCATGTATCAGAAATCAAAGGAGAGGAGAAAAGCCTCCTTCCCAGGCCTTCGAGGTCTGCGTGGAACTCCAGCACACTCTCCTTCCTCTCCGTCACGCGCGGCTCACTTGCTGTGTCTTCACAGGACCGTGTTTCCTGGCTACTGACTGCTGGGTTCCACCCGCCCTTGAAGTCTCCGCCCCAGTATCTGCCCGGCTTGGTCTAGTTCTCCGTATTTGCTTTTTTCAGATTCTTGGTACGTGTTTTGGGGAAGGGGTATACTATGAGGAGAGAGGCCAAAACCTCACATGTAATTGAGCTCCAAGGTAATCCTGCCAAGCGGTCCCACACTCCTCTCTCCTTGCACTTCGCTTACCTGAGATCCGATCACCTGCCCGTGTTTAAAATGTACTCTTCAGACTGATTAGAAGGTTCGTATTACGAAGGGAACAGAAAATCAGACTGAATTTTCAAATGCGCACGAGGGAGTTATTGCGTCTATGTAAGTCTCACGTGCCATGAGTGTAAGCACAGGCAGGCAGAAAGTGCAGTGCTAAGAGGTGACAAGGACCTGGTCCATTCTCGCAAGCCTCACTCTCTTAGGGGTACCCCTGCCAGTGATTTGGTATATTTTTAGACATTTCCCAACGTACACAAAGATAGTTAAGCAATAATTCCTTCTTCCCCTTTTTATTTAAGCCAAGGGACCCTATTGTGTACTTTTCTTTTGCAACTTGATTTCTTAATCTGTTTCCTGGAAAACTTTGCAAGCTGCTATTATAATTCAGCTTCATTCTATTGTAATTAAAACATTGGGTTAGCAAATGCCCTTGGTAACAAAATAGCACAGAAGGGCTTAGGCCAAAACAACTGCAGCAAACAGCCCTGCCAGGCCGCCTACTAATCACCACTACCCAGAGGCCGCTGCCTTGAGAGCTCTGCATTCTACTGAGAGACATTCTAATAATATGTCATCAGCCTGTAGTAAAAACCTCTCCAAAATAAACAATTTGCAGCTTCACCCCATATCCAGTAATTCTCTGTCATGAGAGATGAATATTTGGCTCCGTACACCCTTCAAATTCTAAGGTTTGATTGCATTTCTTTAATAAGATTTAAATTTGGGACCAGCAGATGGTGTAACAGTTACATGGCTGGACTCTCACATAGTCCACTGCGAATCCAGTCTCAGACCCGGCGGCTTAAAACTCACGCGAGGAGCCCAAGATCCCGAGAGGAGAAGGGGGGGAGAAGGTATCGTGGTGTGGCCATCCCCCCCGGGGGGGAGGGGGATTTCTCATTTTCTGTCTCTCTCCGTCTCTCTGGCAAGTGCACGCACCCTATAGCAACCGCATGCACCCTATAGCAAAAATCTCTTTCATTGAAAAAAATATAAAAAGATTTTAACTTTAAGATATTCCTAATTGCTCCATCAATTTTTAAACCAACTTATTAAGCTATAATTGACATTACCGTAAAATGGCCCCTTCTTAAGATGACAGCTCAGTGGCTTTAGTTTACTCGCAGAGTTGTGCAACCATCCCACGACCTTGTTCCAGCACGTGTTCCTTGCTCCGCCCCACAAGGACGGCCTACGGCAGGCCCTTTTTTTCCGGCCCCCCCCCCCCCCACCTCTGTACCTGGGAGTGCGCCTGCTCCGCTGTCGCGACTGGCTTCTCTAACAGGGCGCTTCCAGGGCTCAACGCGTCCTAGCCTGGGTCAGGCTTCATTCCTTTTTTTTCACCGAACCATGTCCCATCTTATAGTAGTGTCCTGGGGCCGCGTCTGGCCCCTCGGGTGGCGGAGGGTTGGAAAGCTCAGGGCAGTCTGAGCACCCGCGCACCTGCCCGCACTTCGCGGCGGCGTCAGGCAGCGACGGAGGCGCGGGAACAGCTGCCTTGCTCAGTTGAGTTGGGTGCTGGAGGTCACAGACACCCAGTTCCTTGTTCAGAAGTGCATGTGCTTACGTAGAGGCTGAACTAGTACCGCGTGTTGCACCGTTCATGTATCAGAAATCAAAGGAGAGGAGAAAAGCCTCCTTCCCAGGCCTTCGAGGTCTGCGTGGAACTCCAGCACACTCTCCTTCCTCTCCGTCACGCGCGGCTCACTTGCTGTGTCTTCACAGGACCGTGTTTCCTGGCTACTGACTGCTGGGTTCCACCCGCCCTTGAAGTCTCCGCCCCAGTATCTGCCCGGCTTGGTCTAGTTCTCCGTATTTGCTTTTTTCAGATTCTTGGTACGTGTTTTGGGGAAGGGGTATACTATGAGGAGAGAGGCCAAAACCTCACATGTAATTGAGCTCCAAGGTAATCCTGCCAAGCGGTCCCACACTCCTCTCTCCTTGCACTTCGCTTACCTGAGATCCGATCACCTGCCCGTGTTTAAAATGTACTCTTCAGACTGATTAGAAGGTTCGTATTACGAAGGGAACAGAAAATCAGACTGAATTTTCAAATGCGCACGAGGGAGTTATTGCGTCTATGTAAGTCTCACGTGCCATGAGTGTAAGCACAGGCAGGCAGAAAGTGCAGTGCTAAGAGGTGACAAGGACCTGGTCCATTCTCGCAAGCCTCACTCTCTTAGGGGTACCCCTGCCAGTGATTTGGTATATTTTTAGACATTTCCCAACGTACACAAAGATAGTTAAGCAATAATTCCTTCTTCCCCTTTTTATTTAAGCCAAGGGACCCTATTGTGTACTTTTCTTTTGCAACTTGATTTCTTAATCTGTTTCCTGGAAAACTTTGCAAGCTGCTATTATAATTCAGCTTCATTCTATTGTAATTAAAACATTGGGTTAGCAAATGCCCTTGGTAACAAAATAGCACAGAAGGGCTTAGGCCAAAACAACTGCAGCAAACAGCCCTGCCAGGCCGCCTACTAATCACCACTACCCAGAGGCCGCTGCCTTGAGAGCTCTGCATTCTACTGAGAGACATTCTAATAATATGTCATCAGCCTGTAGTAAAAACCTCTCCAAAATAAACAATTTGCAGCTTCACCCCATATCCAGTAATTCTCTGTCATGAGAGATGAATATTTGGCTCCGTACACCCTTCAAATTCTAAGGTTTGATTGCATTTCTTTAATAAGATTTAAATTTGGGACCAGCAGATGGTGTAACAGTTACATGGCTGGACTCTCACATAGTCCACTGCGAATCCAGTCTCAGACCCGGCGGCTTAAAACTCACGCCAGGAGCCCAAGATCCCGAGAGGAGAAGGGGGGGAGAAGGTATCGTGGTGTGGCCATCCCCCCCGGGGGGGAGGGGGATTTCTCATTTTCTGTCTCTCTCTGTCTCTCTGGCAAGTGCACGCACCCTATAGCAACCGCATGCACCCTATAGCAAAAATCTCTTTCATTGAAAAAAATATAAAAAGATTTTAACTTTAAGATATTCCTAATTGCTCCATCAATTTTTAAACCAACTTATTAAGCTATAATTGACATTACCGTAAAATGGCCCCTTCTTAAGATGACAGCTCAGTGGCTTTAGTTTACTCGCAGAGTTGTGCAACCATCCCACGACCTTGTTCCAGCACGTGTTCCTTGCTCCGCCCCACAAGGACGGCCTACGGCAGCCTCTCCCCACCCCACCTCTGTACCTGGGAGTGCGCCTGCTCCGCTGTCGCGACTGGCTTCTCTAACAGGGCGCTTCCAGGGCTCAACGCGTCCTAGCCTGGGTCAGGCTTCATTCCTTTTTTTTCACCGAACCATGTCCCATCTTATAGTACAGATCTGTCTTTATCCATCATTTATCAATGGGCACCATATTTCCTAGTTTGGGGTGTTGTGAATAGTGCTGGTCTGAGTATTCGTGCCTAAGCTGTTGTGTGGACAAGTGTTTCCAGCTTTCAGTACATATGAGTAGAATCGCGGGGTCTTATGAAAACTCGACAACTAACTGTTCTTTACAGATACTCATTAAACTCAGATTGCTGAACACCCGTGTGCAAAACAGAACCCCTTTCCAACATCGCTTCGCCCTTTCCGCCCTGACAACAGACACCCGGGCGTGTGTACTGGTGTTGCGTGGGGCTCGTACCTGCCTTGCCCGGACGGCTAAGGGTCTTGAACGCCTTTTCACGCCACTGTTGAGTGTTTGTCTATGTTCTTTGAATAAGGGTCTGTTTAGAAACTTAGCCTGTGTTTCAAATTGGGCTGTCGTTTTACTGTGGACTGGCTTTACAGGAGTACTGTCAATTTCTCAGCACGTGGCTCTCAGCGCTTCCTGGATGAGTGATGTGCACACGCTCTCTCGTTATGAGGCGTGTCTTTTCACTTTCTGGAGGTGTTGTTCTTCAAAGCAAAAGAGGTTTTAATTTTGATAAAGTCAAATGATGTATTTTTTCCTTTGACTGCTTGTACCTTTAGTGTCATCTCTATGAAACCACCGACTCATCTAAGACCCTTAAAACGAAATCTCATGTTTCTTTCTGAGAGTTATTCTTACTTAGGCTTAGACCATCTTAGACTGACACGCGTACAGGTGTGAGCAAAGGAGGCTGGTTCACATCCGTGCCAACAGACCGTTCCCAGCACCACGTGTTAAGAACACTATCTCTCCGCAGGAATTGTCTCGGCATCCTTGCTGACAATCAGTTGACCATAAGCGGCTGGTTTATTTCTGGATTCTTAACCCCATTTCACTGGACTGTATGTGACGCTTTTCCAGCTCTTTCCACGATGTACCGCTGGAAGGAAGCTCGTGTGTACAGTCACTCCAGTTCCAGGTTTACATCCGGCCTCTACACTGGGCTTCTCTTACGGACTGAAGTATGTCATTTTCTGGCAACGTAATCAACTTCTCTCCCCGTAAATGGATTAGTGGAGCCCCAGACAGATGAAACTCCAGAGCGTGCTCCAGGGTCCGACTGTTCACGAGGGCAGCTCCCCTTGCTCTTCGCTAGCGGCTGACCACCTGCTCGCGTCACCCCGCCCCCTCCCCTCCGCACGTGTTGAGCTTTTCAGCTGTCTTTCCACGTTTTCTCATAACCAGCCCATGATCTTGGTGCTATCCTAGTCTCTAGCTTACACAGGAGGAAACCAGAGTTTGGTGCTCTTCCAAATTCATTGAAAAGTGAACAAGCAGGCCGGCAGGCAGTGTGGTGGTTGGGACACTGGATTCCCACATGGCTGACCACAGTTCGAATCCCAGATCCCAGGCTTGAAAATCACAACAAATAAACAGATAAATAAATAAATAAATAAATAAATAAATAAATAAATAAATAAATGGAAAAAAAGAAAACTAAACAAGCAGGACCAGCCTGTCTGATTCCGGAGTAGAAATGCATCAGCACTAACCTCCGTGGCTATGGCTTGCAGCTGTCCTGCCCCCTCGTCCCTGCCCTGCTGCGGACCCGCAGGGCAGCGTCACCCTCCTGTGCACCCTCAGCTCCACAGCCATGTGGTAGTCTGCCTTGTCTTTTTCTTCCACAACCCGCCCTCCTGCCCATTAAAGCCTAACTTATGACTTTACAAGTTAGATGAACTTATCTCATGAGAAACCACAGAACGCAGGTCACCTCAGATGGACTTACTAGGGAATCTCAAGGAATGTTCCAAGTTTGTGCGGTTTGCAAACTGGCTTACCCTGTGTGCAGGTACTCTTCCTGCTCGCTCGTTATTTCTGACTCCCTGAAGCTGGCCCCAGCAATACGTCCTCAGAAAGGAAAAGAGGTAAGCATCTAGCGAGCCTCGATGTCCTCTTAACTCCTGGTCAAATGCTGCTAGATTTAAAAGGGATTACAGAAAGCTCAAAGAACATTCTGTTCAGAGATACACACTGCAGGATTCCTGCAGTGATGTTTTCAAGAGCTTCTTTATCAAAAGGAGCGGTATCCACGTCACTTTATAGCACAAGATGATGAGCACAAGAAGCGAGGGTGAGATGAAAATGAGAAAATGAGATGCTGCTGTCACAACAGATCAGCTAGCGGCTTGTTTTAACCCTGAACGTACAAAGTTCCTGAAGTATTAAGAACACCTTCATTAGAGACTGGGAAGAGCACACTCTGAAAAATCAGGAAGCAAAAAAAGAGAAAAGCCCCCAAAGGCAGGCGTCGGGTATGGCAAGGTAGTGTGCGTTTACGGCAGAATAGGCTCATCGGGTCATCGGAAAGTCGTACGCGTTTTTGTATAGAAAGACACATCACGACTTTTCCAATGACTGTGTGTGCGTGTACATATATAGAGTTCTCATACACACACACACACACACACTTTTCTTTTTCTTTTTAGGTTTTTGCTATAGGGTGCTTGCACTCACCAGAGAGAGAGACAGAGACAAAGATAGGGAAAGTGAGACATTACCCCCAGGAGGATGGACATGCCACATACCTTCTCCTCTATCCTTCTCTTGGTACTTTGGGCACTTACACACTCATGTCCCAGCCTGAGTTTCAAGCTACTGGGTGTGAAGCTTGAACTGCAGCCAGCCCTGTGGGAGTCTAGCACCTTAACCACCTGTTGGCACCCAGAATAAGTCATTTAAAAGTGAATTAATGAAAATTGGTTTGATTCATTAATTAAAGCATTGTGGAATTGTGAATACTCAACATTTTCAAGCTATACAAATTATTTTATTAGGTTGACCTATATATAATATTACTTTCGACTCTGGTACAAATGCAGCCCCCACTAAGGAGAGGATTCTGGATCACTGAGAAATCATTCAGCCTATCAGAAAGCTGGAGATATCCCCATTGAAGCTTCATTTCACTTCAAATTTTGAATGGACAAGACTTGGTGTGAGGCTGTGCTGTGTGGACGGCCGTGCTACGGTGACGTGCGCAGATGCAGGTGACACTGTGTCACCTTTTCCCCAGCAGCCAGCTTTGCATGTGAAGGATGCTGGCAGGACCCAAGAGAACAGTCCTCCTCCTTCCATCCAACTGCAGTTGATTCAACTCGACTCACATTTCCTCAAGTGAGAGGGACCCCTGGGTGCTCCCTAAAGCACAGCTCCCCACCCACAGTCCCTGCGGCCAGGGGAGTTGTCCACTTGGGGCAGTCTGGCCCGTTCTTCCAACAAGAGCAGGTTTGTCTTTTCCCTCGTGTGTGAGCTGAGCGTAGTGTCCTGTGTGTGAGTCAGAGAGACTGCTTGGGAGGCTCAGAAGGATCTTGGGATGCTGCTTAGAGAATTTAGAGATTCTTCACAGATGTGAATTCCATCCATCCACCCACCTGTCCACCCATTCACCCATCAACCATCCAGCCACACATCCACCCATCCTCCCACCCATCCACACATCCACCTATCCGCCCATCCACCCACCCATCCACCCACCCACACATCCACACATCCACACATCCACCCACACATCCACACATCCACCCACACATCCACACATCCACTCATCCACACATCCACCTATCCTTCCACCCACCCATCCACACATCCTTCCACCCATCCTTCCACCCATCCACACATCCACACATTCACCCAAACATCCACACATCCAGCCATCCAC